>NC_089584.1:61711612-61852422 GCF_019320115.1 Miscanthus floridulus
TCTTTACATTCATAGAATTGCCATGCTAGAGTAAGTTTGGAACATAGGTTGCAAGTCCTTTGTGCGTTTGTTTGATAGAAACACTTTTCTAGGCACAAGGGGTTAATTGGGCTATCCATAGGATTTGATTATTGTAAGAAAATTTAGAATTAGCCCAATTCACCCCCCCCTCTTAGGCATCTTGATCCTTTCAATTGGTATCAGAGCCTCGTGCTTACATTTTTAAGCTTAACTGCTTAGAGCAAGATGTCTCATGGGGATGGACCTCCTCCTATCTTTGAGGGAGATGACTTTCCATACTGGAAAATCCGCATGGAGGCGTAGTTAGAAGGTCTAGACATTGGTATTCTTAGAGCCGCCTCTTAAGGCTTCTCAAAACCTCGGGATGCAACTAATTTACAAGGCGATGAGGTTAATTATGAAAAATGGAATGCAAAGGCTCGAAACACCATGTTTAGAGGCCTTTGCAAAGATGTGTTCAACCGCGTAAGGAACCACAAAGACGCCCATGCACTATGGTCGGATGTTTGTGCACTCCATGAGGGAACCAAGAGTGAGCATGAGGAACGCTATCATCTTATAATCAAAAAGCTAAATTCCTTTGAGATGCTTTCTAAAGAAAGTGCTAATGAGATGTATTCATGTTTAAATGTTCTTGTAGAGGAAGTCAATGGGCTTGGACTTACTCAAATGTCACCATCCGACGTTGTGAGAAAGATATTGAGTGTCCTCCCCATTGACAAATATGGGCACATTGTGACCGTGCTACATCAAGGTGATCTTTCCGCCGCTACACCGACACAAATCTTGGGAAAGATCAATGCTCATGAGATGTACATGCACATCATGCCACAAGATGGCTCATCCTCTACAAAGAAGAAAGAGAAGGACTTAGCATTCAAAGCTAGCCAAGATAAGGGCAAAGCAAGACTTGAGTATGAGAGCTCAAGTGATGAAGAAGATGATGAAGAAAGTCTTGCTCTCATGGTGAAGAAGACCGCCAAGATGCTAAAGAAGCTAAACAAGAGTGGCATCAAGTTTGATGGCAAGAAGAAGAAGTTCTTCAATAGCTCAAGAAGAAAGCCAATCTCTGAGATGGATTGCTACAATTGTGGCGAACTTGGCCATCTAGCTCATCAATGCACTAAGCCCAAGAAAGACAAGTTCAAGAACAAGAACAAGGGCAAGAAAGATGACTCAAGCAATGAAGATGAAGATGAGAAGAAAAAGAACAAGCCATACAAGAAGAGAGATGGCAAGAAGAGGGACTTCCACAAGAAGAAGAAGAGTGGAAAGGCCTACATTGTCGGTGATTGGCTCACGGACATTGATTCATCAAGTGGATCATCCGATGATGATAGTGACAATGAGAAGGTGGCCACCATTGCTATTGATCTTGCATCTTCACCGCCACCATCGCCATCATCCTCTACACACCTATGCCTTATGGCCAAGGGTGAACGCAAGGTAACTAAGAGTGATGATAGTAGTGATGATGAGCAAGCTAGTGATGATGATAGCGATAGCGATGATGATGATTCACCTACCTATGATGATCTTGTCAAAATACTAAGAAAATACACTAAGATCATTAGAAAGAGTAGAGCTACAAATGAAAAGCTTGATGCTAAAAATGATTCACTTTTAGCTAAGTGTGATACATTGGAAAAGGCTAATGATGAGCTTAGAGAAACTAATGATGCTATATCATCCAAACTCAAGGAGCTCAAATCTTCAAGAAAGAGCTTAAAGATAAACATGATAAACTTGAGTGGGTGCACAATTCACTACTCTTAAGATTAATCATGATACTCTTGTTATTGCTCAAGAATTTTTACCAAATGAGCCACATGATGCTACTAACCATGTTGTCAAGATTGATATAGCTACTTCATGTGATGATTTAATTGATGAGAGCATTGAGCATGGATCTAGTAGCAAAGGCAAGCAAGTGGTTGAGTGCAATGACTATGATGAGTATGTCAAGCTCAAGAGTGATAATAAGAAGCTCATGAAAGATCTTGAAGAGATGAAAAGCTACAACATCATTGTGCTAGAAACTCTTGATCATGACAAAGAGTTGATCCTTGAGAATGAGAAGCTCAAAGAAGAAAACAAGAAGCTCAAGGAAGAGAAGAAAGATGATGCTCTAAAGGAAGAAAATAAGAAACTCAAGTTAGATAAAGAGCATCTCAAGATTGGGTTGAGCAAGTTTGCTAGAGGCAAGCACCTCCAAAGTGAGCTACTTATGAACACTATCATGAAGATGGATAGAAGTGGCATTGGATATGTGGAAAGTATAGAGAAGAAGAAGGCTCAAGCTCAACAACAACAATCAAAGCCAAAGCCAAAGCCAAAGAGATGTTTTGAGTGTGGACAAGAAGGTCATTTTGCTCATGAGTGTCAAACTCCACCGCCACAACCCTTGCCCAAGCATGCTAGACCCTTTGCTTTCAATGCTCACTACATGCTTAGAAAAGATTCTAGTGGAAAGATGAAAGTCATATTCTTAGGACCCCCCAACAAGAGTAGGCCTAAGAAGATTTGGGTGGCTAAGTCACCTGTTGAGAAGGTGAAGGGCCCTCAACAAGTTTGGATTCCTAAAGTTTGAATCTCATGTGTGTAGGTGAACTACAAGAACGGTGGAAGTCATTGGGTTATTGATAGTGGTTGCACTCAACATATGACCAGGTGATCCTCGTATGTTCATCTCACTAGATGAAGAGGTAGATGGACAAGAGAAAATAACATTTGGAGATAATTCAAAGGGCAAGGTTAAAGGATTGGGCAAAGTGGCAATATCAAATGATCATTCCATCTCCAATGTGCTATATGTTGCGTCATTGAGCTTCAACTTGCTATCCGTTGGACAATTGTGTGATCTTAGCTTCCAATGCTTCTTCACCAAGAAGGAGGTTGTTGTATCCAAGGTAGATGACAATCAAGTGATATTCAATGGATTTAGATACAACAACTTATATCTAGTAGACTTCACCTCTGAAGATGTAAATTTGAAGACTTGCCTATTCACCTAAAACAACACTTGGGTGGCTATGGCATAGAAGACTTGCTCATGTTGGGATGAGCTCACTCAAGAAGCTTATGAAGAAGGATTTAGTGAGAGGGTTGAAGGATGTGAAGTTTGAGAAGGACAAGCTTTGTAGTGCATGTCAAGCCGGACAAGCAAGTTGCAAATACTCATCCAACCAAAGCTTTCATGTCAACCACAAGAGTGCTAGAACTCCTACACATGGATTTATTTGGACCAACAACATACAAGAGTTTGGGAGGGAATCTCTATTGTCTTGTGATTGTGGATGACTATTCAAGGTATACATGGGTATTCTTCCTTCACTGACAAATCCGAAGTTGCATCTTGCTTCAAGAAGTTTGCCAAGAGAGCTCAAAATGAATTTGAAGTGAAGCTAAAAAAGATTAGAAGTGACAATGGGAAAGAATTTGACAACACAAACATTGAAGCCTATTGTGATGAAGTTGGGATCAAGCATGAAGTCTCCAGCAACTTATACTCCTCAACAAAATGGTGTAGTTGAGAGGAAGAACCGGACTTTGATCACTCTTGCAAGGACAATGCTAGATGAGTACAACACCCTCGAAGCTCTATGGGCGGAAGCAATCAACACCGCATGCTATGCATCCAACTGCCTATTTCTTCAAAAGTTCCTTGGCAAGACACCTTATGAGTTGCTAAATGGGAAGAAGTCGGACATCTCCTTCTTTAGGGTGTTTGGTTGCAAATGCTACATCTACAAGAAGCAGCAACACCTAGGGAAGTTCCAAAGACATTGTGATATTGGTTTTCTTGTTGGTTACTCATCAAAGTCCAAAGCATATAGAGTATTTAATCATGCCACCAGCTTGGTTGAAGAAACATATGATGTGGAATTTGATGAATCTAATGGCTCCCAAGGAGCACATGAGAATCTTGATGATGTAGGTGATGAACCATTGAGGGAGGCTATGAAGAATATTTTGGTGGGAGACATCAAGCCAAAAGATGATGAAGATGATGTACAAGTCATTGATTAACCCTCTTCATCAAGTGTGCCACAAGATGGTGAAAAAGATGGGAGAGTAGAAAATGAAGATACTCATATCTCCCATGAGCAAATGGTGGTTCAAGCACAAGATGTTGATGCTCCACAACCTCCTCCCCAAGTGGTCAATAGAAGAAATACACCTCTCCTACAAGATCATCCACAAGATCTCATCATAGGGAGTACATCAAAGGGTGTAATGACTCGATCACAAAAACTTACTTCATTTATTGCTCATCACTCTTTTGTCTCTTGCTATGAGCCTACCAAGGTAGAAGAAGCTCTTAAAGATCCGAATTGGATCAATGCCATGCATGAAGAGTTGAATAACTTCACTCGCAATGAAGTTTGGACTCTTGAAGAGCGACCAAAAGGTGCAAGAGTCATTGGAACAAAGTGGGTGTTTCACAACAAGCAAGATGATCAAGGTGTTGTTGTGAGGAACAAGGCAAGACTAGTTGCAAAGGGGTTCTCTTAAGTTGAAGGTTTGGATTTTGGAGAGACCTTTGCGCCGGTTGCAAGATTAGAAGCCATCCGTATCCTTCTTGCATATGCATCACATCATGAAATGAAACTATATCAAATGGATGTGAAAAGTGCATTTTTAAATGGCTTTATTAATGAACTAGTCTATGTTGATCAACCTCCCGGGTTTGAAGACCCTAGATATCCTAATCATGTTTATAGGTTGTCCAAGGCACTATATGGGCTTAAGCAAGCCCCAAGAGCTTGGTATGAGCGCCTTCGGGACTTCCTCATTAAGAAGGGCTTCACCTATTGGGAAGGTCGACACCACACTATTCATCAAGAAGCTTGATGGGCATATCTTCATTTGTCAAGTATATGTTGATGATATCATCTTTGGATCATCAAATGAAGACTCATGCAAAGAATTTGGTGAATTGATGTCGAAGGAGTTCGAGATGTCCATGATTGGTGAGCTTACATTCTTTCTTAGTTTTCAAGCCAAGCAAATGAAAGAAGGCATCTTCATCTCTCAAGAGAAATACACAAAAGATCTTCTCAAGAGATTCAAGATGGATGAATGTAATCTAATCAAGACACCAATGCCTACCAATGGACATCTCGATCTAGATAAGGGAGGTAACCCGGTTGATCAAACTCTCTACCGTTCTATGATTGGTAGCTTGTTATATTTAACCGCATCTAGGCCTAACATCATGTTTAGTGTGTGTATGTGTGCTAGATTTCAAGCTAGTCCTAAGGAAACACATTTAATTGCTGTAAAAAATCCTTAGGTATCTTAAGCACACACCAAGCATTGGTCTTTGGTATCCCAAAGGAGCTATATTTGAATTAATTGGCTATTCCAATTCGGATTACGCCAGATGCAAAGTTGATAGAAAAAGCACATCCGGAGGGTGCCATTTGCTTGGTAGATCACTTGTGTCTTGGTCCTCCAAGAAACAAAATAGTGTGGCTTTGTCCACCACCGAAGCGGAATACATTGCCGCGGGTGCTTGTTGTGCACAAATTTTATACATGAAACAAACTTTGCTAGACTATGGTGTAGTTCTAGAAAAAGTACCTCTTTTGTGCGATAATGAAAGTGCGGTAAAACTTGCAAATAATCCGGTTCAATACTCTCACACCAAGCACATAGATATTTGCCATCACTTTCTAAGAGATCATGTTGCTAAAAATGATATATCACTAGAAGGTGTAAGAACCGAAGATCAATTAGCGGATATTTAAACCGCTAGATGAGGCTACATTTTGTAGATTGCAGAATGAGCTCAATGTACTTGACTTTAGCAACTTCACTAAAAATTGAGCTTGTGTTGTCCTTTGCATTCATTGTAATATACAACATGTTTAATTTTTGGCAATGCATATAGGGCTTGTCTAACATGGTTAAGATAACCGCCGAAAAGCGTGTGAAGAAGCTTAACCTTGGATCAAACTTGAGAAGCAACTAGATTTACTTACATAGTATTGCATATACATGGATGTTGTTTTGTCATTTTGTTCCATTTGCCCTCTTATTGCCTATTTTTTAAAAAGAATTATAGCCTAAGGCAAAATATTTTGAAAAATATGAGGGTTTGAGAGAGGTCACTCACATCAGTCCCAATTGGTGTTTATTTGGATCTTATTCAAGTTGGGACTTGATTGGGAACAGGCAGCGCGAAGGAATGTTGAAGATTTGCTGGAAAAGGTGCACCGAACGCTACACCAGACGCTGCTATCCAGCGTCCGATCAGTTCACAGGAGGTGAACTACTGCTGAAGGAGTGACCGGACGCTGCGTTTGTGCGTCCAGTCAGGAAGGGATCCAGCATCCAGTCGTTTGAAGGGGAATCAGGCTGAGTTGACCAGACCCTGCCTGCGTCCGGTCATGGACCACCAGACGCATCCGGTCATGATTCTAGAGGAATTGGACCTCTCTAGAATCAACCGGACGCTGGGTGGTAGCGTCCGATCGCTACCACTGGAGCGTCCGGTCAATGGAGAACATGCGGTTTCTGAACTCTTTCCCTATTTCCTTCTCCGTTACACGTGGGGTCTCCTTTTAACCGTCCGTATCTTCGATCTCAGCCAGCAGCGCCTAACCCTAATCGCCATAGTCGCTTTGCCTGAGCCCTTATCGCCACCGTAGCTCTCCCGCGCCAATGCCGCCATCCTGCTCCACATGCCACCAGTCCACCGCAGCCACGAGCCTCCTGTCTCCCACGACCGTGCGCCCAGCTCCGTCCGCCAGTGAGCCTCCTTGCGCGCTCAAGCCTGACCCATGCGCCTCCCATGACTCAGCACCGTTGTCGGCTCCCCTTCCACAGAGCACCATCCAGCTGGCGTGCCCTAGCCCTTCCTCCTCTTTGGTAAGGCCAAATCAGTGCTCTCAATTTCATTCGCCTGTAACCTAGACCAAATTGCAAGCACTAATTTCAAATCATCCAGGGCAGTCAATTCATTCACCGTTCTTCGCAACCCTAGATCCAGCAGGTTCTGAGGTTTCCCCCGCGTGACATCTTTTCTTTCTCCGGATCGCTGATCATCAGGTAGCTTGCCCATCGTCTCAATTTCGCACCTACATTGCTTGCTTCCTAGGTCTTTCGCATCTATTAGATATATTGTATTTATTTGTATATCCATTTATTCTATCGTGCAGTGAGTCAGTGCCGTTGAGGTTCTTATGGCAGTTGGCAGTCAACTCGAAGCCAAGCTCGCAAGTATGGATCGAGGCCAAGCCTCGGGAGTGTCAGTTTGACAGTTGATCTTCATCAGTGGTAGTTCATCCTCTTGTTAGATCAGATGGCTCACACCAAGAACGTTGGTGGTGGTCCGGGTGATGATGATCGGAGGCCCCCGCCTCGCCAGCCTGTAGGACCGAAAGGCAAAGCAACAAAGCAGGTGACATCCAAGAAGCGCAAGTACCCCAACATAGAGATAGCGAGAGCAGCTATAGTCACTGAGGCCATAGAGCATGCTGAGAGAGGTGGTGCCCACAATAGAGTTGTCATAGCAGATCAGCTGGCACCCGATGCTCAGGGTAGACTGAGGGAGATTGAGCGACTTCATGGTAGTCCACCTAGGACTATCATGATGGCAGGTCATCGTCTAGCTATTGAGGAGCCTCAGCGTCAGGGGGGGTCCTAGCAGGAGCCACAGCAACAGCCCCCACTAGTAGAGCCCCAGCCAACTCAGGACACTCTAGAGGGCCAGCAAGCCAAGGAGACCGAGCCGGCACCCTAGCTATGCCGCTCTAGTCGTACTAGTGCTACAGTTCCACTAAGGCCAGCTACATAGCGTAGGGGTTCACGCCCACTGCCTAGACCACAGGGTCCGCCTCCAGTGGTACACCTTGACTTGAGGGCTGCCATAGCCAGACAGGTTTGCCAGCTAAGGTTTGTTGAGTTCGATGTGTGGTTTCCTCTGAGGAGGGATGAGAGAGCAGCCGAGGGTTTTTACATGCCACTGCAGGAGGATTTCTACAACGCATATCTCAACAGTGGGGTAGTGTTCAGATCTCAGAGAGTCTGTAGTTTAGAGTCTATTGTGGCAGCAGCTGGAGAGCACATCTGCCCCTACTTGTCATATTTGCTGGGGCTCGTAGATCTGATTGGCTGGACAGGAGTATATATACCATCTTGGGTTTGGCAGTTTTATGCTTCACTCTACGTTGATCCGCATCACAACTTCATTCACTTTGCATTCAACAGCAGATATTATAGGGTGATGAGTTTTAGGGCCCAGGAGATACTGAGGCTACATGATCAGCTTGTCAAATTGCATGAGGTGTGTTATGGACAGCAGGAGCCTCCCAAAGTCCTCATGGAGGGTTGGTGCCCCCTACAGATCTAGTGCGACATTGCTTCAAGGTGCTCTTTGGTGAGGGGTCGAGCAGGAACCCCAGTGACCTAACTCCTACCGCTCGAGTACTAGAGGCTATTATCAGGAGGACACTACTTCCTAGGTTAGGTAACAGAGAGGGTCTGACTTGCCTACAGCTCTAGCTCCTTAATGCCCTAATGCAGTAGACCGTGTTTGACATTTGGGACCTCCTTCTATCAGAGATGGAGGATACTATTGCTAAGGGCTTCAAGGGTCGCAAACAACTTCCTTATGCACATTGGGTCACATTCTTGATACTTAAGTCTATGCAGGTCAGGACCCCTAAGATGGTTGCAGAGTACAAGGGTGCCACCATAGAGTTTCCCGCATATAACATGGCATAGAGGATCAGGCACAGCACTCCATAGGCACCCGCTTAGCCAAGTTGTCGTCTAGATATTCCAGAGTCTGCAGCTCAGCAGGATGAGATCATTAGAGGTATAGCCGCTATAGAGGAGGAGCAGCTTGAGGCACAGCAGGGGATGACCGAATCCAGTGATAGTTTGGATGATGACTATCTGCCGATTCCTCATATGCCTCCACGTAGACATGATGTAGAGGCTGGCAGTTCCAGCTTAGCTCCACCTAGCATCAGCAGACTGGACCCTCGCATTGATTGCCATTCTTGAGTGGATGCAGCAAGATCAGGCATGACAGGCACAGGAGACTGCTACCAACTTCGCATAGTTCCAGGCTCGTCAGGACGAGTTCTAGAGGCAGCAGCAGCTTCTCCAACAATAGCAGCAGCAGATGCATCACCAGTAGTTACTCATGCAGCAGCAGCTTATGGGATTTATGCAGCATGTAGTGACAGCACTTGGGGCCCCACTGCCATAGCCTATGCCCTAGCTTGCTCAGCCTGCCACCACTTCGATGACTCCAGCTGTATATCCCAGTGGGCTTCAGAGTCAGGGATAGCCTCTAGCTCCATTTGCTTCACCTATAGTTTAGGTGTCCCAAGTGGTTGTCCTCACCTAGTAGGTTGCCCCTGCAGTTCACTCCATATCACATGGGCTTCTCACCAGAGCAGTCACCCTCAGCTTTTTGTGCCTGACACAGTCAGTCTCTAGGAGTCTTAGAGCATCCTTCAGCGAGTTGACCGGCATGCCTACACCACCACATATGCATACTATCGGTCCTTCTACTAGCAGCCCTAGTCATAGTGACTACTCAGAGGCTCCCCTCGTCTATTCGCCTCGTCAGATCCTACTGATAGACGTACTAGCAGCTTCATAGGCAGCACCTACCCTAGCTTAGACCCTAGACCACTTCAGCGACACTTCCTGCTTTAGAGGGTTAGTCAGTTCAGAGCTTAGGGTCAGATGATGATGGTGCCCAGTTTCACCTTGCTCCACGTACTTCAGCGCCCGGCTCGTCCACTGCAGCCCCACCAATCGACCCTTAGGTTTTGGTGTTTGACACCAAAGGGGGAGAGGGTTCGAGTATGTAGACTCAGGGGGAGCGAGTTTTAGGGGGAGCTAGTTATCTAGTATTAGCTTATTATATACATTTGGAGTTTTATCTGTGTGATACACTATTATTATTATGCATTTGTGTGTTACTTTCATGCATATTATTATATCTATGTGATAGTGCTATCTACGTGATTGTGATATATGACATGTGTGCTTGCTACTTTACATTATTTATATGTCATATCACTTGTGTTATGCTCATTTGACTTTGCTTCCGCATTTATACTCCGATGCAAATGAGCTTTGTTACTCGTACTCATGCTTAATTCATATCCTTTGAGTACATTGTGTTGGCTTGGGTCATATAAGCTTGACTAACTCTTTTGTTCTTATCGACAAAAGCTTATATGAACCAAGCCCATCAAAAACCTCACTCTTTCACATACTCGAGGTGGTATTGTCCTCAATCACCAAAAAGGGGGAGATTGAAAGCATCTAGGCCCCTAGTTGGGTTTCGGTGATTAATGATAATACAAGATTACTATGACTAACGTGTGTTTTGTAGAGGCAATTAAGTTAGGTCATGGTAATGGAGATTGATTGGGCAATCAAAGTTGTCATGCCCCTACGATGGAAATCGTTTCAGTTTTCAAAGGATGGACTGACAAGGTTAAGGATGACTAGTTCTAAGTGTCGATTGGAGTTGGAGAGACACTTAGAGTAGTTTAGGACTTTGTTTTTCCTTTGGCCATACTATTAAGGGGGGTATGGACGGGTAGCTTGACCTAGTTGAGTCTAGTGAGTTAGGTGTGGTGCACACTTGTTAAAACTAGCTCTAGGTAGCTCCTACGAATGCCTAAGATCCTTTGGAGCAAACTTCATTCACATATGATCGAGAGTTGGAAGTGAATGGAGGATCAAATGCTGACCGGACGCTGGCCCCGATGTGACCAGACGCTGGCCACAGGGTTCGGTTAGTTCATTTGATGAGCAGTCTACGTTCGGTGCGACCGGATGCTGAAGAGGTCAAGTGACCGGACGCTGAAAGGCAGTGTCCAGTCGAGTCTAGTAAGGTTCTAGTTAGGGTTTAATGCGACCGGACGTGTCTGGTCAGTGGTGATCGGACCCTACCAGCGTCTGGTCAATACATTTTTACTAGGTTCACGGGTTGAACTGACCGGAGCGTTCGGTCACCCCGTAGAAGCTCATAACGGTTCTTTTTTTAGGCTGCCTTATAAATAGAAGCTCCACTCGTGTGTGGAGTCACTTTTGCTTATTCCAACAGCTGAGAAACACGTTTGTGAGTGCCAAGAAGAGCAAGGTCCTAGTGAGGTGATTGAGATTTGAGAATCCAAGAGAGTAGCCTCATTAGTGAATCAAGAGTAGTCAAGTGTGCATCCATCTTCTCATTAGGCTTCGTGTGGTCAAGTGAGAGTTCGTGCTTGTTACTCTTGGTGATCACCATCACCTAGATAGCTTGGTGGTGATTGGGAGCTTGGTGATCACCCGGCGCAGCTTGTGGGTGACCTAACTCAAGTTGTGAGCGGCTTTGGGTGATTCGCCGTGATAGAGTGTCGAAGAATCAACCTGTAGAGAGCACTTGATCCTTGCGCAGATCAAGGGGGAGCTACACCCTTGCGCAGGTGCTCCAACGAGGACTAGTGGGGAGTGGCGACTCTCCGATACCTTGGCAAAACATCGCCGCGTTCCTCTCTCTCTCTTTAGTTTGAGCATTTACTTTGAGTATTTACTTTGAGCAATTCAATACTTGTCTTTACATTCATAGAATTGCCATGCTAGAGTAAGTTTGGAACATAGGTTGCAAGTCCTTTATGCATTTGTTTGATAGAAACACTTTTCTAAGCACAAGGGGTTAATTGGGCTATCCGTAGGATTTGATTATTGCAAGAAAATTTAGAATTAGCCCAATTCACCACCCCCCCCTTAGGCATCTTGATCCTTTCACCCTGGTTGGTAGGGATGCACTTCATGAGCACCCTCGATGGACTCCATTTATAGAGTTTGTCACCGAGCGTGATGAAGGTCTTGACACATCAAGTGATCCATTAGGCTTCAGTCCTTTCGGGCGGGTGAACCTCCTCGAGGAGGTAGGCGAGTAGCAGCGCTCGCCAGTCAGTTTGATTGAGCAAAATACGGCTGATGTCAGCGGGTGACGTCATCATGGAGGCACTAGGGTTGGAGCCCTTGAGCGCTGGCTTGGCATTGGGGTGTGTCTAGATCAGACCTTCCCAGACACGTGCAGATAGCTCGTGGAGATCGTTGATGAAGATCCCGCTCAGAGATAGATCTCGCCTAGCGGCCATCGTTGTCCTTTTGGGGGACGTTATGCAGCTTGATCCCCTAGAATTTGTTCTCAAGCTTGTGCACCTCTTGGCAGTATGCTGCCATGAGGGGGCTTTTGCAGGAGGACTCCTTCATGACTTGGTCAACGACCAACTCTGAGTCACCACGAACGTAGAGTCATGTAGCGCCGAGCTCGATGGTGATGCGCAACCCATTGATGAGGGTCTCATATTCCATGGTGTTGTTTGAGGCCAAGAAATGGAGGTGGATGGCATAGTGGAACCTACTTCTGTCTAGGGAGATCAGAACCACTCCAGCCCCTGAGTCGGGTGCCATTATGGACCAGTCGAAGTACATTGTCCAGTACTCGTGGGTGACGTCCGGGGTCAGTAGCTGCAACTCTATCCACCCCTCTAGCTCGATAGGCGAGCCAAAAATCTTTGAGCCAAATACCAGGGTTCATCTCCCTGGTGTACTTGGCGGTGTTGGTGGGCAGTCGGAAGCGCTGTGGGAATGATGCTCTTTGGACACGCCATCCAAAGGCCCATGGTTCTGGGCCATCCATGCTAGGACACCAGTCCTCTGGCCGGCGACCATGCCTAGGGCGCATTTCACTGCTCCCCTCGATGGTCTGGTTGAGGCCCATGTCGCCTACCCTCGCTGTCGCCCAAAGGATGTCATCATCATATCAGGCCTGATGCCGGTTGTTGATGATGCTATGAGCGTCTTGGTGCGGACCAAGCTGTTCATGTACCGACGGTCGGTGTGGAGCAGGCGCCAAGTCGGACAACAACACAGCCACAGCCTCCTGAGCCGCGCTTGGCGGCTATAGTGGTGAGCGGATGGAGTAATCCATCTGGTGCGTCCCCACTCCCCTAGTGGGGAGAGAGGGCGTGAGTTAGAGTCATGATGCAGAGCTTTCTACCTGTTGAACAGCGGCGGCTTCCACTAGCACCTGAAGGTTCCGGTAGATCACACACTCCTAGGGGTCAACGGGCCCAGGAACGCCGCGCATAAGCATTGCCACAGCGGCGATGTTCTGGCTAGCCCGAGCGAACTATGGGGGGTCGCTCCCCTCATTCATGATGTCACGCTGGACCTGGCGGGCACGACCCCAGCCGCCGCTCGTCGGGTCATCCACATGGGACGCAACGTGCTGCACCGAGCACGTCGGCGTAGGCGATGGCTAGTTCTGCCACCGTTGTTGTAGCTCCTCAGCGTGCTCTTGTGCAAGTGCGAGGGCCCCCGCATACGGGTCTAGAGGGGTGTGAGTCTATAAAGACTGTGCTACCACCAGTGGTTGTCCTAGAGTGTCCGCCATAGCACACTCCTAGGACGGACGGTGGCTAGGTGCCACATCGCTGATGCTGGAGCTGTCGCTCTCAACCTCATCAACCAGGAGTTCATGGAAAGTGGTGGGAGCATAGCTCACCATTCCCATGAATTTGGATGTGAGAGGGGGCGGTGCCAGCATCCTTCAGAGCCCCCGAGTGTACTGCGTCCGTGGGGGGCGCGAGGCCATAGGGGAACCGGTCATATGGTGTTTGCGGTGCGGACAATACGGTGCCCTCTAGATAATCGGCGAAAGATAATAAATAGCGAGTAAATAACAGTATGTATATTACTCACGGCAGCATGTATATTACTCCAATGAGCCGAAGTGAGTCATATCGCCTGAGCCCGCCATGGCGAAGGTGGCAAAAAAGTGGGCCATCCAATGACCAAAAAGTGTGAACATACAATGTCTTCGCCACGGACGGCGCCAACTGTCGGTGCAGAAAGTGACCAACACATAGTTTTGCTGTACATTGTGATTAGAGGTGGCCTAGCACTCAATGACATAGGGTTTATACTGGTTCAGGCAACGTGCCCTACGTCCAGTTTGAGTCGGTCGGTGACTTTATTCCTAAGCCCAGGTGCTCAAAGTTTGCTGTAGGGTTACAAACGGAAGGGAGAAAGATGGGGGTAGAAGAGGTCCAGTCGGACTCTGGTCTAAAGGGCCGAGAGTGACGGGAGCTCCGCTATGTGCTAAGTGTTTGAGCATGCGCTCGAGGTTTGAACCTAGTGGTTCTACAGTTGTGTGTTGGTGAACTAATCAATCTCCCTTTTGGGAGAGAGCGCATCCCCTTTTATAGATAAAGGGGATGGCCTTACAAGTGAGAGAGGGACAATGTACGTATGCTAAGTCTTGTTGCCCACGCCATCAGGTACAAGATGATTGTAGGCTCCCATAACACTATTAATGTCATATGCACGTAGGAGGTTGCGTCGTCTTCTTCTGATATGGCAGACGTTGGTGCCTACCATACTGTTGATGCTTAGAGGCATGTAGGGGTTTTACCATGTTCGCCTTGTATGGTAAATGCCGGCGCCCACAACACTGCTTGGGTTCTGATATGTCAGGAAGGTTGTAGGATACCCTTCTGACATGCCCTATTGGTACTGTCCCACAGGTATACAGGGATACGGTCCTTGGTATTGCAGTTGACTTGAGTGCCCTGTCTTACTTTCTCTGTCCATTCCCTGGTCCTTACCAAGCGGGCGTTCCAGGTCGGTTGGTCCCAGTCGGCTCTGTTTGTGCCAATTGGAGTGGAGCTATAAGTAGGGGTTCGGCGCATTCCCGATCGGAGAAGCGGGTCGGAGTCAGAAGTGGTGTTTTGGCCAGGCCTTCTGGTCAGAGAGACCATCCGGAGGCGAGCTGGAGTCGGAAGCGAGCTGTTGTTCTTCTTCCAGTCGAGAGAGACGGGCCGGAGTCGGAAGCGGGCGTCGTTCCTCCTCGGCCAGGTCTTCTGGTTGGAGATTTGGATCGCCCTTCTGGCCTATCGTTTAGGTTTTTTGGGACCAGCCTAGGAGTTGCGTGTCAGTTCGTAATTTTGCCTGCTGGGCTAAGCCATTTTTTGTTAAGCCGGTCCTATGAGGGACCCTAGGTTTATGAACCTGACACATCATGTCATTGCATCATATTGTATTGCACAACATTCGTGGATGTCGCCGCTTGCTGGCCACGACCGTACCAGTATAGCATCATATGTTGCCCGAGGAGGGGTACTATGCAGCTTCATACCTTGTTGGGTACGAAGGCAGTGGACATGCATATGCATTGCATCTGCACTCTAAGGATTACTTGCAGTTGAAGTTGTGGATATGATGAGTTTTTTTTCATTTCAAGAGGTGGTTAATTTATTGACTATCATGATGTTGTCTACTTCTTTATGCTGATGTCGTTAGATAAATAATTTGGCAATGAATTATTAATTTTTATACTATCATATCTTCCACATTTAAATCGATGCTTAATTAACTCGTAGTTTGAATGGCATAATCAGGCAGTTTGCTTGCTGAGATTTATTCTCACCCCTTTATCTTTTCAGGTGCTTGTTGATTGGATGCATGCTTGAATGGATGGGATTAGTGGCATAGCTTCACTATTTCACCCACATTTAGATAAAATAATGTCACTCTTGGCTTGCTGTAATAAACTTAGTTAACTTCATGGTGATCCTTCATGGTTTAATAAAAATGTTTAAGTTGAAGCTTTACTTAATTATAGTTTTGTTCTTGTTGTCGCTTTCCCGCTTTACTTTGATGTTGGTTTTTTGTTGCTGAGTTTTATACTCAGGCATGAGGGAAGGGACAGTTAGTGACATCTTGGGCTTTTGTGGCACCTGGGGTGTTACAGTTGGTACCAAAGCAGGTTTTAGATTCTCGAAAACAATAAGGAATTAATTTGACACACTTGCACATATAGGTTGGGTTTGAATTTGCTTATCTTTGCTTATATTTTGTTGTTACTTGTTTATAATTGTTTTTAGGCTATAAATTGCTTAAATTTGATGTGCTTGTCTGTTTGTGTTTATCATGGTTGTAGCTATGCCTGTTTCTACGTGTAGTCGTGGTTGTGGGTGGACGAGGGGGAGAATGCTCCTCCTGTTCCTCAGTTGGGTCCTCAAGCTAATGGTAGCTAGGCACAATTGCTAGCCATGATGCAAGCAATGCAGGATGAGTTGAGAAATTTGAGGCAGGGTGCACCAACCACTGGTCCTGTTCCTGCTACTAGTGCACCTCCTACTGGTGGTGGAGTTCCAACCACTCCTCATGGTGCTCCAGTGTTGCCTCTACCTACAAGTGAGATATCTTTGATGAAGTGGATGGGTATGAAGCTTGACACTTATGATGGTAGTGGTACTCCTGTCCATGCAGCGGATTGGTTGACTTATGTTGAAGACAAGATGGAGGTATTTGAGGTGGTTTACCAGGACCGTGTTCACTTTAGTACACAGCTACTGAAAGGTGAGGCTCAAATTTGGTGGAAAGGCATACAAGCGGCACACCCAGCTTCTTATGGACCATTGTCTTGGCATGATTTTGTAAGGCGGTATGAGAGGAGGTTCTACCCAGTGACTTTTCTTGATAAGATGAAGATAGACCTGCATAACTATGTGCAAGATAAGAAGACTGTAGCAGAGTATGAAGTGGGTTTCAATCAGATAGTGCGCTTTGTTCCACATGTGGCTTATAATGATGCAGAGAAGTCAAGACAATTCTGTCAGGGTCTCAAACCTTCCATCAGGCACATGTTGGGAGCTTTTTCCATAGTTGACTTTCGTACTACAGTGGAGCAAGCTTTGGGAGTTGAGATGCAATAGACATACACTAATGAGATTCGCAAGTTATCTACCAGAGATCATGTAGAGAGCAAGGCCCAATCTAATGGTCCAATCCATAAGAAGGAAAAGTATCATCACCACCATCCATATCATGGGAGTTCAAAGCAGTCTCGTACTACAGGAGAGAGTACTCCCCAGTACCGCGCCATTCCTAAGCCTGGCATGGGGATGGTATGTTTCCGTTGTGGTGATCCGCACCATCGTAGGGATTACACTTGGTCTCGGGAATGCTCTATGTGTGGTCAAAATCATAAGGATGTAAGTTTGTCGGAAAAATCCTAATGGTAAGGTCACTTGGGAGGTGATTCACACTTCATCTTCTAGTGGTAGATGCATATGTTGGCGGCAGCACCAACCACTCCATACCTACCTGCACCTCATGTGCAACAGTACTTAGTGGCACCCCTGGTGGCGTCCCCAAACATTCCTATACCTCAGTCTGGGGCTTATTGGCTGCCACAAACCGCTAATCCTTCAGCATCTATGATCCCATTCTATTCTACACCAACTGGTTTTGCCGCTGGAGCCTCCACGTTGTCAAGTATTCTAGGAGCACATGCAGTGCCTTCGGTTGATGGCAGAAACAATGGAGATGTGATCACAGGTAACATATCGATTGATCCTTTCCTACAGTAGTCCTTTGTTACGTATAGCCATCGTTGCGACTTGAGTTCTCCTTTTATTTGGATAGCTCGTTCTTTTTAATGGAATGAGAGAATTCTGGGACGAATTCCCTAAAGGAGGGGAAAATGTAACACTCGAGAATATGTGACATAAATATGGATTAAGTAATATATTTAGCGAAGGTTGACTGGATTTAAAGAGAGGCCATAATTTTGACTTTTTGGTTTGTTTCTCGGATGGATAAAATAAGACTACCAATGTGTAGAGCTCCACGAAACATTTTTGTTTGACTACTCATATGTATTATTTGGAGAGTGTATGACCAAGTTTTGGATGTTGGAATAGTGGGGAATAAAAAAAGTAAAAAAAACAAACGCACCTGGCTGTAGGACTTCTACACGTGACCAAGTCTTTTTTACTTTTTTCTATATTGTGTCCCTTCGGTTCTGGCTAAGATCGATACATCTTCACCGTGTGGCTTTTCCTTTTCTTCTCCCTACCAACTGAGGCTCCCAACCCTAGCCGCCACTTGCATCTATCTATATGTCCAAGTACTGAGAAAGGAAGAAGAGAAAGGAGGAGACGAAGAGATGATTTAAGGTCTTGCCATTGTTGTCGCATCGCTATCAACATCGTTTCCATTCTTCCTAAACCGGTTAGGGATCTTTCCATCTCTTCGTTTTGGTCTCAATCTCTTGTTTCCCCTCACTGTCCTTGATGGCCATACCACGTTTGGCGTAGATTGGAATGGCAAGAGAGTCATAGCGGTGGGGATTGCCGCAAGGTGGAGAAGAGGAAGGAAGAAAGAGGCGAATCGCTGGGGGATTGTCACCGTGTTCATTGTCGGTTGACCTAGGTAAGATGCTAAACTTAATCCACAAATTTTGGTCAAGATTGTGGATTAAATCGCTTGTCTAGAGGGTGTTTATTGAGAGTAAATCTCGATCAATCGCGTCCATGTTCTGAAAACTGTCAGGTTGTGCAGTCTGTGTTCATCGAATTTTTAGGGCATCTTAGTGGCCTCAATAATTTTTGCCACTGTTGACAAAGTTGTAGATGACTCCAATATATTTCTTTTGACTCCAACTGTCAGCCTCATAGCCCTTGTATCCTCGGAGATATGGTCGTTCTTTTATGTCTATTTTTCGGTGATGAGAATATGTACAATTTTATATGTAATATGTTTTGACCATATAAATGAACGATTTTGAAGATACGGTCTTAACAAAAGTTGTAGAGGTTGTCCTAAGCTTTCTATATTGGTAAAGATCATCATTTTTGGATAAGCATAACTCCAGTTATGAATTTTAGAAGTTTGTGGTCCAGTTTGAGTCGTCAGAAAAGTTCAGTTAGATTCAGTGGTTGTTTAAGCCATCTTGGAGATCTCTTATTGAAAGGATCTAGCAAGTGGAGTAGAGGGGGTGAATAGGCCTTCTTCTGAAATTTAATTAACTTCACAAAATAGTCAAAACACAAACCTACGGGCCTGAGCATGGAGGTTCTGGGACGCGGAGGTTCCAAAGCTAAGCGTGGAACCTCTGGGATCAGAGTATGAAATCGATCTACTGCAGAATTTAGCGAATGAAAAATAGATCAAGTGTGGTACCAGTCTTCCTAGGGAGTTTGTTGAGCTATCCAATCGGTTGATTGCACCTAGAAGATTAGGAACTCATAGATCAGACACAAACCCTAAAAATCAATTCAAATCATAAGTAATAGCAACAACAATCACAAACACAAGAGACACAAGGATTTATCCTGTGGTTCAACTCGCCACAAAGGCTTGTCTATGTCCACGTTGTTGAGGTTAGCCACAAAGGCTATGGAGTCTCTTTCAACTCGTTCCTCTTCTCCAACCAATCACCAAGGCAATTGATTAAAGGGTTCCACTAAGTCACAAAGGGTAATACAAACGTCCCGGTGCTCAGCCACAAAGGATTGGAAACTCCCAGGCGACTGCTAGCCATCTAGGAGCCAAGCTCCAAGAGTAACGAACACACCAAGCGCCTAGGGCTTTACCAAGTGCACAAGAACGGAGAAGAAGGATCTTCTTGAGCTTTCTCACACTCTCTAGAGCCAAATCTCTTAAGGAATCACGGAGATCTTGAGCAAGGGAGTAGGGAGACAATGAGCTTGAGAGAGAGAGAGAGCGCCTTATGGAGTTTGTAGATATGACGAGGATGCTTAGGATCTTCAAATCCTGATGGTTCCTCCACATAGACTAGCTCGGAGAGTGAACCATTGAGAAAAGCACTCTTCACATCCATTTGATATAGCTTGAAATCATGATAGACAGCAAAGGCTAGAAGCATTCGAATGGCTTCAAGCCTTGCCACCGGTGCAAATGTCTCTTGAAAGCCTAGCCCTTCAACTTGAGTGAAACCTTGAGCAACCAATCTTGCTTTGTTCCTTGTCACCACACCATGTTCATCTTGCTTGTTTCAAAAGACCCACTTGGTGCCAATAACATTTGTCTTGGGTCTTTCCACCAATTCCCACACTTGATTTCTTTCAAAGTTGTTCAACTCCTCTTGCATAGCCATCACCCAATCTGGATCCTTAAGAGCTTCATCTACCTTAAGTGGCTCCAAGGAGGAAACAAACGAGTAAAATTTGCAAAAATTTGCTAGACGAGATCTAGTTGTTACCCCCTTTCTTATGCTCCCAAGAATGTTATCAATGGGATGATCCCGTTGTACACTTTGATGTATTCTTCGATGACATGGCCTATCTGAAGGTTGGTGTAGGGGTTGGTTGTCATCACCATCATCAGCTTGAGGCTCATTGTCATGAATTGATTCATCCTCTTGTTGATGGTTGCCCCAAACCTCGGAGCCTCCGTGCTCAGGCGTAGAACCTCTAGGCCCAGAGCCTCCACATCCAAGCGTGTAGCCTCTACATCCTACATGTTCATAGGACCTGGGATAGCAGTTAGGCCCTTGGAGTGGTGTTGAAGCTTGGAGTGGAGGATCTTCTTCTTTAGTAGCTTCAACTAGTCTCACATCACATGTGGCCAATTGCTTGTTTGCTTCACAAGGCGGCGCTTCTTTTCCTACAACATCTAGATCAACTTGCTCCACTTGAGAACCATTAGATTCATCAAACACCACATCTACCATGATTTTACTTCTTCCGGTAGAAAGATTGAAAACCCGATAGGTGTGCTCATTTGGACCATAACCAAGAAGAAAGCCTTCATCAATTTTAGGTGCAAATTTAGAGCTTCGGGGTTTCTTGTTAAGAATGAAACATTTGCACCAAAATACTCTAAAGTATGACACCTTGGGTTTGTTACCAATTAGGAGCTCATATGAAGTCCTCTTGTAGTACTTGTGAAGATATAGGTGTTTAATAGCATGACAAGCGGTGTTGATTGCTTCGGCCCAATAATTGTTCGGAGTCTTGTACTCATCAAGCATTGTTCTTGCCATGACAATGAGAGTGCGGTTCTTCCTCTCAACCACCCCATTTTGTTGAGGGTTATATGGAGCCTAGAATTCATGCTTGATGCCCTCCTCATCAAGAAACTCTTCAACGTTGGTGTTGCGGAATTCGGTGCCATTGTCACTTTGCACCTTCTTGATAGGTAGCCCGAACTCTCTTTGTGCTCTTCTAATGAAGGTCTTCACCTTCCCTTGCACTTCACCCTTATCATACATGAAGAACACCAATGTGAAGCAAGAATAATCATCAATAATAACAAGACCATATTTGTTACTGCCAATGCTAATGTAGGCAACCGGCCCAAAGAGATCCATGTGGATGAGCTCCAATGGACTTGAGGTAGTGACGATGCTCTTTGGTGGGTGTGGTACCCCTACTTACTTTTTGGCTTGGCATCCTTTACATATCATATCTTTCTCATATTGAACATTTGTTAGTCCAAGGATGTGTTCCTCCTTTAGAAGTTTGGTCAAGTTCCTCATCTCAACATGAGCTAGTCGGTGATGCCATAACCAAGCCATGCTAGATTTTGCCACTAAACAAGTCTCAAGCATTGCTTTACTTTTGTTGAAATCAACTAGGTAAAGCTTGTCCTTCAAGCGACCCATAAAAGCAATAGAGGAATCCTCCCTTCTAGTGGTGGTCACACCCTTATCCGTAAAGTGACAATCATAGCCTATCTCACATAATTGTGATATGGACAATAGATTGTAACTTAGCGAATCAACATGTAAAACATTTGAAATTGAATGATCTGGAGTTATAGAGATTTTACCGACACCAAGCACTTCTCCTTTTGAATTATCTCCAAATACTATATTTTCACTTGGACCTTCCATTTGGGTATAAGATGAGAACATACTCTTCTCACTGGTCATATGATTTGTACATCCACTATCAAGCACCCAACTTGATCCACCAGAGGAGTATGCCTGCAAAACAAGTTTAGTTCCTTCTTTTAGGTCCCCAATTAGAATTGGGGCCTTGATTGTTAGCCACTAGAATCTTAGGAACCCATAGAGATCTTTTCACGTATATTTTGGCCTCATTTCCAACATACATGGCTACAACTTTACCAAGGTTGTTGCATCACAACACATAGCTAGAGGACATGCTCTCATGGGATGCATGGGTCTTGGGCTTGTAAGCATACTTATTCCTCTTTGGTATGATTGGGTTCTCCTTGACCTGCAGATGAGTGTTAGATGCTTTAGGAGCTTGTTGTCTTGGTCAAGGTGGTGCCTAGGTTCTATTGGAGCCACTGTTTTGGTAGACCCTGAAACCTCCACATTTTGGCACAAAGCCTCTAGGGCATGGAACCTCCACGTTTCTGCGTGGAGCCTCTGCATTCCGCATAGGCTGCACCTCACTAATGGTCTCCTTCTTCTCGAACCTAATGCAAGACACTCCATTCACCATCTTTCTTTCACTGGTCTTGCCACACTTCTTGTGGCCGAGACCATGTTTGATAAAAGGATGTCTTCCTTGAATGAACTTGGGCTTCTTGCTTACATCATCCATGCACCCACTAGCTATGATATTGTTGAGTCTTGCAATTTCCTTCTTCATAGCTTCCATATTAGCAAGGTTAGTAGCACAAGCTTCTAAATCAACATTGTAGCATCTATCACAACCCTTGCTAGTAGATGCATTAGAGATCTCACTTGCCTTCATAGGATGTGAGGTTTTATCCCTAAGGATGCTAAATTTCTCTTTAATCTCCTCATTTCTTGCCTTGAGGGCATTGTTCTTTTCTAGAAGAGTATTTAGATCATCCTTTAGGGTAGCTATGACACTTTCCGCTTGGTCAACTTCCAAACGTAAAGTTTCAACCTCACTTCTTTCCGATGCAAGAGCTTTCTTGCAAGTAATGTAGAGTTTCTCTTGTTTGGCAAGAGTAGCTTGAGTTCTCTCTAATTCATCTAGCGCCTTGGCTATGAAGTTCTTAGATTTTTTATCCATTTTACTTACCAAGTTGTTTACTTCATCATCACTCAATTC
Source organism: Miscanthus floridulus (assembly GCF_019320115.1). NCBI lineage: Eukaryota > Viridiplantae > Streptophyta > Magnoliopsida > Poales > Poaceae > Miscanthus > Miscanthus floridulus. The sequence continues at coordinate 61,734,478 of NC_089584.1, forward strand.
ATCACTAGAGTCTATGTTGGATTCATCACTAGGTGGAGGAGAGGGTTTAAGCTTGGATTTAGGTTGTACCTTTTCTCGTTTGCCCATGAGACAAAAGAGTGTAGATCTCTCCTCATCATCGGTCAAGTTGGTGAAGAGCTTGGGTGAAGTAGAATGCTTCTTGATAGCAATGGTTGCAACTTTCCTTGTTTCTTCTTCACTTGAGCTATCATCATTTGAATCCCATTCATGACCAATATGAGCTTGACCCGAGTAGTTCTTCTTCTTGTGTTGGGTCTTGTCATCTTCCTTCTAGTGCTTCTTCTTCTTGTCTTTTTGGTCTTCTTTGTTCTCATAAGGACAATCGACAATGAAATGCTATGTGCTTCCATAATTATAGCATTTTCTCTTTTGCTTGTTGGGAAATCTCCTCTTCACAAACTTGTACCCTTCTCTTTTCAACCCCTTCTTGTATTTTCTCATGAACAAAGCAACTAGCTCAAAAGTACCATTTTTGAAAAACATTATTATACACTAATTATTGGAAAATTAAAATTGATAGCCCCGGCCCTGTAAATTGAAAATCATAGTAAAAAACAATTATTGCACAATAATGAAGAACAACTATTCTACTCTACTTCTAAGAACTAATTATAGCATCACATACTAATAATGATGATCTTGACCACCATGGAATAATTAGCTAGGAATTTAAATGTGTTCATAGACACCAACCTTTTGGATGATGGATTCACCACAATTTGAGCCTTCTACAAATGTCCAATTGGAAAAGTGTTCTCTAGAATAGAGAAAGAACTAGAATGAGAATTAAGCAATGTAGCCATCAAAACAAAGCTAATGAAGCAACAAAATCAAAGAAGTGGATGTTTGTTACTAACCTTAAATCAAAAAGATCAAGCCATTCTTCAAAATCCAAGTGCTAGCTTCATGGTGAAGAGCAACCGCAACAATGGAGGGAAGGGCCCAAACACGTGCCTCTATTCTCGAGATGGAAGAGATGAGGAAGGAGAGGACGGCTACAGCCCTTTTGTGATGTAGGCTTATCACCATCGGTTCTTGGCTAGAACCGATAGTGATAGAGCCCAATCACTATCGGCTCTTGGCTAAAATCGGCAGTGATAAGTGGCAGCCAACTTACTTCCGGTGCAAGCTACAAACCAGCAGTGATGTGGTCCTTCACTGCCAGTTTTAGCCCAACCCCAATCATTTTTTCATTTTCAAGCTCATAACCGGTAGTGAAGGTACATCACTGTCGGTTCTCACAAATCCGACAGTGATGAGGCTGGCAGTGATGTCCAAATATATAGTGGTGTCTCCATGCCTTCCTCTCTGCGTTGACTACTCTGTTGCATGCTGCTTTTGCATGTATGATATACGTTTACATGCCTTATCTACATATACTTAATCATGCATCAGCTTTTTCTTTATTCAAAATTCTACTCCATCTCTTCTAGATCAATGCGAGTTATCTTCTTTATCCATTCATCATATGTTTCTCAGAGCTCATCGATAGCCATGTTCTTTCAGTGTATAATAAATTCTAGACTGAGTATGTATAGCTCCAAAGTTAATATTCTTTTGGTATTTATTTAAATTTATATTGTTGCAAAGGATTAGAAATTATTATTAATATAATATTTCTATGCCATTCTAACAATATGAAAATAAATGATCAAATAAAATATTAATTTGAATGGTGTACATATATTAGTATCTTTTATATGAAAATCTCCTTCCAATCGTTCAAACTTCATACCTTGAGCATTTGTATTAATTAAACCGTAGCTCTGATTAGCATGATTATTGTGCCAGTGTGTCTGTAGCAATGTGTAGAATATATTTAAAACCTTTTTACTCGCTGTTTCATATGTTTGGTGTATTGTTCTAATTTAGTTCTATTGCTTGCTTTGTGTATGATTGCATGAATGTTTGTGTGGTGTTCATTGATTATGTCCAGTTAGTGAGCTTTGTGTTGGTGATCTAAAAGAAGTTGGTGATTAAGAAGAAAGAAGTTCTTTGAAGGCTAGGACCAGTTGAGGATCTAGATTTTTAAGGCAAGTATAGCATGGGATCATCCTTGTTGTCCTATTCACTATTAATCATCTTAACCATATGCATGTGTCACTACTACAGGAATGAATTTGCGCAGCGTGGCCAAAACACGCTCCGTGGCGGGCACCTTTTTTGCCCGCCACGGTTAACCGGTGGCCGGCCAGCGAGGCCGACCACCGGGGCGCCCGCTGCGGGAAATTAGTTTCCCGCGGCGGGCAACCTTACCTGCCCGCCGTAGGAAATCGTTATTTGCCGCGGCGGGCGGTATGAATAGCCCGCCGTAGTTAATACGGTTTACCATAGCGGGCTCTTTAAACTGCCCGCCGCGGTAAAGACTTGATTTACCGAGGCGGGCGTTTTATGTTGCCCGCCGCGGTAAAGCCTGTACATATACAAACCTTAGACCCTCCTTCTTCTCCACGGGTCTTCTTCTCTCAAAACTCATGGGGGGAGGCTTTGCCCTAAAATTTGAGGAAACTTTTGATTTGAGTTGAAGGGCTTGGATTTGAGGGAGGAGGACATCATAAGAGGTTCATAAAGGCTCTCCCTCTCTCCTTCCATCCTCTCTCTTTATTTCCATCACCTAGAGTTCTCTTTAGATCTAGATCTAGATCTAGATCAATTTTAATGGAAAAAATGATGTCATGTATTTCTTTAACTTTAGATTCATCATAGATGCATGCTTCATCTTTCACATCATCATTTCCTCTCTTTTTCATGATTTTGGACGTAAAAATCATCAATTTCTCCTAATTCTTCTTTATTTAATGTTGATTGTGATGGATAATGTTCGCAGATACGATGGATAGATCGGAATGGATGTACCGGATCGATAGAGTGAATGATCCGCGGTACCTCTTTGAATTAAGGAAGTTTATTGCGGCTGGTAAAGCTCACCGTGAGAGACTGAAGCAGATGACAACCATATGTCCATGTTCTCGTTGCAAGAACCTGAAAGCCCACCGAGACAGCAAGGTGCAAACTCATTTGATCATGTATGGTTTCATCGAGGGCTACATAGTCTGGACATTTCACGGCGAAAGAGTTGGTGCGAGTGGCGCTGCATCTGGAGTTACCTCTTCGACGCCGACAACGACAGCACCACCGGTGAATAAAGATCCTTCCGCAGCAGCTGCGCCAGCCGACAGTGACAACAGTTGTCGTGATTACATCATGGTGGATGATGTAATGCAAGACATGGCCGACGAAGCCGGCGATGGTGTTGATGGTCAGGATACTATGAGCCAACCCGAGGATGTGCAGCTTGTTGAAGATCTAGTCAAACACTTCGATGAAGATGACGTTGTGTTGGGTTGCCCAAAGTGGTTGGAGAATTTCAGAGAGTTGAAACAGGCGGCGGTTGATCCTCTCTATAAGGACGGCGGTGATTGTCCAAAGGACTGCACGGCGCTCCGTTTTAACCTCCATATGTTGATGTTGAAGGCTCATCATGGTTGGTCTGACACTAGCTTCAATGAGTTGTTAAGCTACCTTGCCACCACGTACCCAATGGCTAACAAGGTGCCCACCAATACTTATCGGGCCAAGAAGCTGATCCAGCCAGTGGCGATGAAGCTTAGAAAGTTTGATGCATGCCCTAACCATTGCATCCTGTATCGGGGCAATGAGTATGAGAATTTGACGAGTTGTCCGCACTGCGGCTTTAGTCGGTACAAGAAAAATGTTGGTTGTTGCGTGGATGCAGAAGATGAGGGAGGCTTGCGGGGTGGTCGGAAGAAGAACAAGAAGGGGGCAAAGAAGAGCAGTGTGGCCAAACAGATCTCGGCTCAGCAGGACGATGAAGAAGAGGGTTACACGCACAGGAAAAGTCCAGCACTGTCGGTGTGGTACCTGCCCATGACCGATCGCCTGCATGCAATATTCGGGAACCCAGACGATGCCAAGCTCATGTCCTGGCATGCATCTACTGACCGCCTGAACGACGATGGCAAGCTACGGCACCCATCCGATGGCAAGCAGTGGAAGGATTTCGACGAGGCCTACCCGGAGTTTGGCAAGGAGCCCAGGCATGTTAGGTTCGCACTAAGTACCGACGGGATGAACCCATTTGGTGAGCTTAGCAGCTCGCACAGCACTTGGCCCGTCGTGCTCACCATGTACAACATACCTCCCCATCTATGTCAGAAGCGTAGATACCTTATGCTGACCATGCTTATCTCCGGACCGAAGCAGCCCGGCAACGATATAGATGTGTTCTTGGAGCCGTTCATGGAGGAAATGAAGATACTATTTGATGTTGGGGTCCAGATGGTGGATGCATCCCGCAAGGAGAAGTTCACACTAAAAGCAATCATCTTTGTCACCATCACCGATTACCTCGGTCTCTTCTCACTGTCGGGGCAGATCAAAGGGAAGACCGGCTGCATAATTTGCATCGACGGGACCTGCTACACTTACCTTAAGGGATCCAATAAGATGGTGTACATGAGGCACAGACGGTTCCTCGCAAAAAATCACAGGTATAGAAGAAGTATTATGAACAAATACTTTGACAATCAGGACAAGCCGCAGCGTGATCAACCGACATAGACTAGTTGGGGGACAAAGGTATATGAGATGGTCAAGGACATGGATCAGGTGGTGTTTGGAAAGAAGAAGAAGCCGCCTGAAGAGGGGAGCAAGCAGACAAGGAAGCGAAAGTGGGACCAGACGGAGGAAGTCCCCTCCGCTGTTCCTTTCAAGAAGATGTCAATTTTCTTCAAGTACCTGTCGTATTGGAAAACACTTAATACACCGCATGCCATCGACTGCATGCACTTTGAGAAAAATGTCTTCGAAAGCACGATTGGTGTCCTGCTGGACATCAAGGGCAAGACAAAGGATGGTATTAAGTCACGGACGGATCTTGTCAATCTGGGCATCAGGCCGGACCTTCACCCGGGACCGCCTCAGAATGGTAAAGTCGATATCCCAGGTGCGGCCTGCAACCTAACGCAAGACGAGAGGACGACTTTTCTTAAGTTGCTTAGGGGTATCAAGGTGCCGACTGGTTTCTCTTCCAACATCAAGAGCCTGGTCTCCATGAAAGACCTCATAATGACCGGCTACAACTCACACGACTGCCACATCATGCTGATGGTGTTCCTACCAATTGTGATTAGGGCTATCCGTCCAGAGTACGTGAAGATGGTCATCACACGGATGTCATACTTCTTTAATCGCATCACTTAGAAGGTCATTGATAAGGCTGAGCTGCCTACCCTGAAGGAGTTCATCGTGGAGACCCTTTGCCAGCTCGAGATGTGCTTTCCACCATCTTACTTTGATATTATGCCACACCTAATGATGCATATGGTCGATCAGATCCATCAACTAGGCCCCGTGTACCTACACCAGATGTGGACGTATGAGCGGTTCATGTCCACCCTCAACAGATACGTCCATAACCACGCTTACCCGGAGGGCTCTATGATCGAGGCATACACAACAGAGGAGGCCGTGAACTGGTGTATGAGGTACATAAGAGATGGGAGGGTGATTGGGTTGCCTGTCCATCACCACGAAGGCAAAACCTCAGGAATGGGGTGCATAGGCCAAAAAGTGCGCACCGATGTGCCAAACCGAATGGTGCAAGAAGCTCATTATAGCATCCTTCATCAGTTAGTGAGCATGGAGAAATATATTGAAAAGAACCTAGAAGAGATCCGCGCCGCTAATGATGGACAACGCACGGAGGCATGGGTCTAGAACCATCACAAGAGCAATTTCGTAGAGTGGCTCAAAGAGCAACACATACCCCTTGAAGGATGCCCTGATGAAGATACAGAGACCGTTAAGAGGCTTGTGTTAGGCCCATCTAGCCAAATCACCACGTGGCAAGGGTATGACGTCCAGGGCTATAGGTTCCACACGAAAGACAAGGACAAGAAGAGCTCGACACAGAACTGCAGTGTTCGATACGAGGGCGAAGAAGAGTACACGGGCCAGAGGAGGCAATACTATGGGCAAGTTGAAGAAATATGGGAACTTGACTACGGCCAGAACCTACGCATAACCATCTTCTATTGCCAGTGGGTCAAACCAAATGCGGTTGCAGTGGACAGTTATGGGCTAACCACCATGGACCTCAAAAGTATCGGCTACAAAGATGACCCATGGGTACTAGCAACCAATGTCGCACAAGTGGCCTACTATATATATGCAGAGGACCCAAAAAGGCATGTGGTTGTGTCCGGAAAGCAGCGGATTGTGGGAGCTGATGGGGTGCAGAGTCCCGAACAATACAACAACTACGCAGAGCTCGAGCTTTTTACCGATCACCCAAAGAAGATCAAGGCCATCGAGGACCGATTCAACAAGTCCAGGATGATGCCGTGGGCCCGCCCCGATGGTGAGAAGAGGACGGTGAAAGCACCTGCACCAAAATGATTTATGTATCCCAGAGACATATATATATATATATATGTAATAATGTAGTGGACTCTATACGTATCCCAGAGACATATATATAATAATGTATCCTAGAGACTCTATATGTAACAATCCCAGATACTCTATATGCATACTCTATAAAAGAGGATAAGATTCTTAAGTGTGCTACAAAAGTCAAGTAATAAAAAGCCAAGGGTTCTTTTTATCACTCAGCGCTTCTAGATAGGTGGTTGTTGAGTGTTGGTGCGAATGTCCCTATTACTTGTTAGGGATGCAAATATATCGGATATGGTGGGATATCATTGATATTATATTTATTTTTATATTTGTATTCGATTTTGAATTCTAATGCATTATGTTAGTATAGACTAATGAATATAGCTAATGAATTAGCTAATGAATTATGTTAGTATAGACTAGTTTCATCTTCATGAGACTTAAAATAGCTAATGAATTCTGAACTGATGATCTTTACCGCGGCGGGCATATAATAGAGCCCGCCGCGGTTAATAGATTAACCGCGGTGGGCAACGTAACTGCCCGCCGCGGTAAACATTTCCCGCGGCGGGCTGTTACGTTGCCCGCCGTGGTTAATCGCAACCTATATAAGCCATCCCCACCCTCAACATTCTAAGTCTTTCGCGCGGTTCAGTTTTACCCCAAAGGGCTGCCAAAATCTCACGCCGCCGCCGCCATCTCCACCGCCGATTGAGCTCCTCTGCGCACCGACCCCCGCCCCCGTTCTCCTCCCCGTGCCCAGTCCGTGCCCCCGTCCTCCTCTCCCTTGCCCGCGCCCCGCCCCCGTGCTCCTCCGGCACCCCGTCACCGGAACCCTAGCACCTGCTCTCGAGTCTCTTGACTCGGCTGCTGCCGACGCCGCCACCACGACTCCGCTCGCAGTGACTGGATCCTACCGCCGCCACCATCTCGAGTGCTCCCTTCTCGCCCACGGCCGTGCTCACATAGCCCGGCCGGCGTCACCACCGGAAAGGTGTAGGCAGAGCAGCAGCGGCGTGCTGCACCACCCCCGGGCCCCGGCTGTCTTGCGCCACCACCCACGGCTTGTAGGGCGTAGGCTGGTGGCCGGAGCTCCGTTCCTGCGGTCGGGCCTTCAAGGTTGCACTCCTATTCGTCTGCTCTGGTACAGCTACAACCTACAATTTGGTACATTTCTCTCCTATCTTACTCCTTAATTTCCAATTCCAACTGTTTGTAGTTGTACTAGATATAAATCGTATCAAGTAAAAATCAGTTTTGTTGCTTTGCCCCTCTAGAATCTTTTCAGTTGAATAATCACCTAAACTGGGCTTATTGAATTTGGATCTGTATGTCTAGGGTCAGTTTTGTTGCTTTTGGTCTCTTTGCTTTGCCCCCTCTAGATCAGTCGAATAATCACCTGAACTGCATGCTTTGATATGTGCTTTGATAGTTCCTTGGATATGTGCTTTGATAGTCGAAGATGTATGTTGTAGCTGTTACCTGAGAAAGTTTTCATTGTTGTCAATCTGCATGCTTAGGAGATACATGAAGGCTTATATGCAGTTGACGCTATAGCTTTTGCCTGTGAACACTACTAGTATACTGCCTACTACTACTCCCTCCTCCTCTACTCCTCTACTCCCTCCTCCTCTACCTAAGAAAGTTTTTGTTTAATGGGGCTGGTTCCTTTTTTGGCATATGCAATGATGAACTTTTTTGGCATTTGCCTCTCTTGCTTGTCATTGGCAGTTTGGCATTGCCAATTGCCATTATGCCCATTAATCCACTGCCTGCACTCTACTACCTACACTCTACTGTCTACTGCCTACACTCTATAGCTTGATGCAAATTTTTTGATTTGTGAAAGTTTTTTGAGATGGCTAGCTACTACTTATCCCCTTACTGGTACTCTACTACTTGATGCAAAATGGTACTTGTATTACCTATTTCTCTCTACCACTGTTGTCTTACTACTGCTGCTGCTACTCTGAATTCAACTGAACAAAGCAGTACTACACTTGGTGAATTTTGAACTGCTATACTACTGATCTATGATGCTTTTGGTGAACCGTAGCATTTGAATTCAATTCTTTTTGCTGCCTATGATGCCAAAGAAATTTATGACAAAATTCTGAGCATATGCCACTGCCTATGATGCACCTTGCCTTTAAACTAATTCTGAGCTAAATTTGTGAGAATTTTGAGATGAATTGGTCACTCTGCTGCAATTTTGCCAAATTTGATATAATTTGTGAGAATTTTGAGATGAATTGGTCACTCCCTCCTTTACTACTAGTATACTACTACTACTGCCTACCTCTACTTCCTCCTATACTACTACTAGTATACTACTACTACTGCCTACTACTTTCTAGTAGTATACTACTACTAGTATACTACTACTACCTCCTCCTCTACTCCTCTACTCCCTCCTATACTACTATTCTACTACTGCTGCTCCTGTTTTTGATTTGTGAAAGGTTTTTATTTAATGGGGCTGCTTCCTTTTTTGGCATATGCAATGATGAACTTTTAAACTTATTGCTGAGGCAGTGGCATATGCAATGATGTGAACCCTTTTATGCTGAGGCAGCGGCGATGATGATCGAGTGCCCCCGCTAAACTAGGATGGCTTGTATACCAGATACAAGCAACCAGTTTAAAAGCGATGTGATGACAATGGGGCAAATCTAAGCCAACTACTACTACTTTACTACTCTAGTACTACTCTACTTTACTACAATATAACTATGTCTATACAACTGAAATATGTATTCATTGTAGCTTTCCAATGGCGGAGGAACCGATAAGCGAATGGCGTGACCCTACCCCTAGTGCATCATCATCAACTAGCCTCGAGAGCCAAGTGTCCGTGACCTCGAGGCCAACAAAGAAACGTCGTACAGAGAACGATGATGATCTGACCTACCAACCGAGGGACGACGAAGTCGAAAGTGCGCGGTCTCCAAACCCTGAACAGATGCCGGTGGTGCCTCGAGAATTAAATTTCGAGGTGGAAGAAGTCAGTGACAAAGAACCCCCCGATCCATCTCCAACCACTTCAGGCAAGTCTAGTGGTCAGAGGACAAAGCTGAGAAGGGGGGAACACGGGAGGCACCGGAGGGAAATCCACGGCGAAGTCCATGTGATCCATGAGGTGGGACTAGAGGGAAACCCATTGTCGCCACCCACGGTCCTTGCCAAGTTTAGCAACCAGGTGGCATGTATAGTCAAGGACAAGGTGGAGATCACTTGGGCGGAGTGGAACAATGTCCCGGTCGACTACAAGACACATATCTGGGGTGAGGTGACAAGGAGCTTCCATTATCCCGAGGACGTCGATCTAGACAAGTGCAGGGAGTGGGTCATGCACGTGGCAGGAAGAGCCTTTAGAAACTTCAAGTCCATGCTGACCAGGTACTACCTGAAGCTAGGCAAGTCACCCTGTGTCAAATACACTATGGTGAAGGAACATCACTGGGAAGAGTTCTGCAAACAAAGAACAACAGAAGAAGCAAAGGCAAAGAGCGCCAAGTTCAGCGCACTCACGAAGAAGAACCTGCACCCCCACCACTTGGGCATGACTGGGTTTGCTGGTAAGAGGCCCCAGTGGCGGGAGGAAGAAAGGGCTAGAGCTACCGCCGGGCTTCCCGATCCGTACGACAGTGTAGACTTGAGGGCTAAGGACTTCATTTATGCCCACAAGCCGAAGAAGCTCAAGGAGGGCGCGAGCAAGTTCAATGAGCCGAAGTTCGAGGAGGTGGAGAGGGCTCTCATCCAGGCCGCTAAATCCAAGGACAGCTTCGAGGTTCGCAGGGGCCAGGACTTGCTGACCCTAGCGCTAGGAACCCCCGAGCACCGTGGCCGCGTCCATGGCATGTCGTCGAAGATGAGCTAGAACTCAGTGGAGTCATGGCAATCCGACGCTGCCACATACCAGTCAAGGCAGAGGTACAAGGAGGGCATCTTTCAGAAGGGCTATGATCAAGGCATGGCCGAAATGATCAGTCGGTCCATAAAAGAAGCCTTCACGAGCAATGACCCAGATATGGTGTCAATGAGGTCATAGATGCTTCACCAGGCTGGCGTGGCCGTGCCACAAGTTCCACAAGGGCAGACACAAGGGCAGCCACTGCCGATGATCGAGGATCGCCCAAGGCACCCCGTCGACGACATCCGGCAACCCATGCGCGTCAACCTCAACATCCCGTTTGGCAGGGCGAAAAAGTTGACTGTGGGTGCGGGTTACATGCACCCCAAAGAAGATATCAAAGATTTCAACCAAGACCAGATCCCTGCCAACTATGCTGCCGTGATACTTACATGGTATGCGACCCAATATGAAGAATTTGAAATGGAATATCCAACTGCACAAGGGGTAACAATCCTTGGAGCTGCCATTGGTTCTGAAGTCCTATGGAACAAGGATGACATAGAGATCATTCTCTTGACGCCGACTTCTACGCCGATGGCGACACCAGCATCACAACCATCCGTTGCCAGATCTTGTCCCCCCGATGATCCAGATCACGGCGACGGCGATGACGAAGGCAATGGCAGGGATGACAAGGGAAGGAAGTCACCCCGAGGCACAAGCCCTCACCCTCGTTCTCCTCCTCCAACAACAAGTCCACCTCCACCTCCCGATAGTCCATCTAAGGGCACAAGCAAAGGACCGGGAGGCACGAAGGAACCGGGGGCAAAGACACCGCCTGCTGCCATTGTGAGCACAAGCCACTGTCCTCCACCGCCGGTGAAGACTAAAGGCGACCAAGGGCATCTCACATACTCACTTGAGTTCGAAAGGTATGGTAGCGGCGAGCATAATTTGCTAATAACTTTTCTTTGCCATAATATGGTACTAACATTTCTATCCCAGGCCAAGATCACCTTTCCATCTATTTCCTGAATCGAATGACTGCCCCGGCCATTACGAGCATGGGAAGTTCATGATAACCAAGGCCCAGCTCATCGACGAGGAAAGGTGGGAGACAAGGAGGTTTCATCTCTGGTACATGGAAGCGGCAAAAGCTGGCCTACATGGTTTTCTAGTCAAGGTTGTGGCGGAGTACTTCCACTTGCCCGGCAACGATGTAGAACTCCCCGTGGACTTCCATGACATGTACAGACTACTACGGGAACAAGACCTTGACATCGCCCAAGTCACCTTGTTCTCTATGTAAGTGATGAATTGCGATTTTCACATATCACCTGCCTTTGAATCGGTCAAGACTACTTATATATGCCACGATGGCTTGTCCTTGCAGGTTGATGGCCTATATATCCAAGGAACTAAAACTTGATGTTATCTATCTATCTCCAATGCATATTGCTCAAAGAGTCATCATTGGTTACCACCTAGATGACAATCATCCAACCATGAAAGACTTGACCAAGCGACAGAGAGAGGCACACAGGAAGAAACTGATGGACAATGAGAAGTTGAACATTTCAAGGTACATACTAGGAGCAATGAAGAAGATCAGGAGAAATGGGTGTATCGTAGCTGCCTACCACTTTGGGTAAGTCGAAGACATGCCTGTAGAGATAAGTGGGTAGCTAGCTAGTATTATTATTTCTCATTGTAACCTGTATTTTGTTTCAATGGCGCAGCCAAGGCCTCGAGGGTCACTGGGTTGCATTTATCATCTACCCTCAGGATGGCAGGGCCTGCGTATTTGATTCGTTGAGAATGCCAAACTTAAAAGGGTACAAGGCCTTTGAAGATTGCCTCAGAGTGTAAGTGACTGAACTGTCTTCTCATATGCGTTCTAATGCCCTGCCTAATACTAGTACATTTCATATAGCGCTTATAAGGAGTACGTGAAGGATCCTGAATGCTATGATCGAAGAACAGAGAATTTTAAGGCTAAGCATAAGAACCGCATCAAAATCAGACGCAACTTTCCGGTAAGTATTTGAAAGGTTTAATTGTGTGTTCTGTTCATAAGCGTTCTAATGCCTATATTCTAATGCTTGTGTATCGATCATGTAGTGTGCCAAACAACCGGTAGGATCACAAACCTATGGCTTCTACGTCTGTGAGTACCTGAGGGAGTGCAAGCAGTACAGCAGCAGTTGGAGGGTGCTCAAGAATGGATTGAACTGGTGGAGAGACGTGCAGAGCACCTAACACTCCTTCAAGCAGACAAAGGCGGACATATGTAAGTTTGTCTTAGACAAATGCGTGCTTGAAGGGAGCACGTTCTTCAATGAGAACAGCCAGCTAGCGATTTTACCGAAGTACGAGAGGCTGAGGAAATGGCCCACGATGATGCGTCTGCAAGATTACTCCTTAGGGCATGTATAACGACTTTAATATGTAAATGTAATGAATTAACGATGACAAGAACGACTAAGTGAATGTATATATATGTATATTATTTCATGTGTAATGCCTGTATACATTTTAAGTTTAATCTGTGAAATCTGGATGCGATTTGAATTTAAATTTGAATTTGAATTTAATTATATGGCTGCTGTATTTTTTTTTAATTCAGGAAATAATTTACCGAGGCGGGCAAATAATAATGCCCGCCACGGCTAACGAACATAACCGCGGCGGGCGCTGTACCGTGTCCGCCGTGGTAAAATAATTTACCGCGGCGGGCGGTTCAACGTGACCGCCGTGGTAAAAGTATATTTACCGCGGCGGGCACGTTACACCGCCCGTCGTGGTAAATCGGTTAACCGCGGCGGGCAAAGCCGCCCGCCGCGGTTAAGCCACGATTTACCGTGGCCTCTAGGCCACGGCAGACGGCTTTGCCCGCTGCGGAAAATCAAAAACGCCCGCCTCCATTAAAGTTTGTGTAGTAGTGTGTCTACCTTGATACCCATAGGAATTTCCTAGTATTTGATATCTTGGTTCCTTGACACCTATGGGTAATTGTATTTAGGTAGTATTTTGCTAGTGCTCAAATTAAATAACCATGATCTTGTAACTTGACTAATGGTATATGCAATAACCGTTAAAAAATATGCTTTTAAGCAACATGGCTTAAGAGGGCTAGAGCATTAGGCTATTTTTATGGTACTCTAGTTTCTCTCCCTAAGTACTTATCTGTAAGTGGATTCCCCCGGGACTTACAGTACAACCATGAGTGCTATATGGCTCTTGCTTTAGTTAAGTATGAGGACCTTTTCTAGCTTGTAGTAGCTTACCGAAAGGCACAAGAGGGGCTTCGATCTATGTGTTCTTGGCCTGCCAAGAGGGTGCACTTTGGTTTCTTTGTATTTTTGTTAGTCACCCCTTGGAGGGGAGTTCATGCTTATTGATGGGGAAACCTAGCGGGCTACACTTGCTAGACGAACCTTTGAAAGACTTCATAGTGATCCCTGCCTGCTCACCTTGGAAGTGTTTTGGGAGTAATTAACCTAGGCATATGGGTATCACGGCTCATGGTGAAAGTGTACAACCTCTACGGAGTGTAAAATTGGTATATCAGCCATGTTCATGGTCATGAGCGGCCTGGACTCCTTACTGAATAGATGATGAACACTAATGATACCGATGATACAGATGCTCACTTATGATTAATTGTTTTTGCTATACATTATTCTTGTTTACATGATCATGTGGTTATCTGGGGCTTAAGCTGAACTTGCTACTACTCTAATGCTAAAATTTGACTCACTAAAATGCTAATCGCAGTAAGCCAGTGTCAACCTTTTGAGCCTTATGAACCCCATGTTATATTGCTGAGTACGATATGTACTTACACTTGCTTTACTTTTCAATACTTTGGAAAAATCCCAGATGGGTACCAAATTGCTAGAGTCTGGAGGAGATAGGCTTGTGATCAACTAGTCAGTTGTCCTTGTCGATTTGGAACATTCGCCTGAGGATCAGAGTGTTTTTCCGTTGTCTACTATCTAAGGTTGTATGCTTTATATTAATATGTTATATATTAAGCATTAAGCATTGTCTATTGATATTACCCCTTACTTATAGTCATACGTGTGATTTAACTTCCTAGGATCTTATATCTGGTTTTGTCCTTAAAACCAGGTGCTACAATGTCCAAGTACTGCGAAAGGAAGAAGAGAAAGGAGGAAACGAAGAGATGATTTAATGTCTTGCCGTCGTCGTCACATCGCTATCGTCATCATTTCTGTTCTTTCTAAACCAGTTAGGGATCTTTCCATCTCTTTGTTTTGGTCTCAAACTCTTGTTCCCCTCGCTATCCTTGATGGCCATACCATGTTATGCATAGATTGGAATGGCAAGAGAGTCGTAGCGGCGGGGATTGCCGCAAGGTGGAGAAGAGGATGGAAGAAAGAGGTGAATTGCTGGGGGATTGTCACCATGTTCATTGTGGTTGACCTAGGTAATTTGCTAAAACTTAATCCGCTAATTTTGGTCAAGATTTATGGATTAAATCGCATGTATAGAGGGCGTTTATTGAGAGTAAATCTCGAGATCAATCGCGTCCACGTTCAGAAAACTGTCAGGTTGTGCAGTCTGTGTTCATCGAATTTTTAGGGAATCTTAGTGGCCTCAATAATTTTTTCCACTGTTGACAAAGTTGTAGACGACTCCAATATATTTATTTTCACTCCAAGATCAGCCACATAGCCCTTGTATCCTAGGAGATATGGTTGTTCTTTTATGTCTATTTTCAGTGATGAGAATCTGTACAGTTTTATATGTAATCTATTTTGACCATATAAATGAAAGATTTTGAAGATATGGTCTTAACAAAAGTTGTAGAGGTTGTCCTAAGCTTTCTATATTGGTAAAGATCATTTTTTGAGAAGCATAACTCCAGTTATGAATTTTAGAAATTTGCTGTCCGGTTTGAGTCGTCAGAAAAGTTCAGTTAGATTCAGTGGTTATTTAAGCTATCTTGGAAATCTCTTATGCTTGGTTGTATTATAGAAAAGTTGTAGATGATTGTGTTTTCCAGCTTATGTATAAGTTTCATGATTTTTGTATAAATAATTTATCCACAGTGAAAATGTGAAGCAGGGTTCCTGCTATTGATTGCTTGTTTGGTCGCTGTTTTGGGGGAAGCGGTAGCGCAGGTCGTAGAAGCGTTTTATGTGTCATTTGTGAATGTTTATATGAGTTTATATTCTGAGGTGATAATGTTTAAATAGGTAGTGCGCCTTTGGATCATTCTTAGCACTCGTTTTGCATCGTCATCTTGAAGCAAGTAAACATAGCGGTGGTTTGCTGCAGCTTGACATGTTATTTAATCTACCTACACTTTACCATAACATTAACTAAATCAAGATAATATATAAGAATGAGTTCACTTGTCCCTTTATAAAGTAACTTATACATGATCTTCATTGTTGAATGTTTTTCCTTTTATCTATAATCATGAGGTAAGTGCTATGAAATATAACGGTGGATGTATGTCGCATATGAGATAAGTATTTTTGCGGTTGCATCATGTTGGTGCAGAAAGTGACCAACACATAAATATTTGTAGTTTTGTTGTACGTTGTGATCGAAGGTGGCCTAGCACTCAATGACACACGGTTTATACTGGTTCAGGCATCATGCCCTACGTCCAGTTTGAGTCGGTCGGTGACTTTATTCCTGAGCCTAGGTGCTCAAAGTTTGCTGTGGGGTTACAAACGGAAGGGAGAAAGATGGGGGGTACAAGAGGTCTGGTCGGACTCTGGTCTGAACGGCCGAGAGTAATGGGAGCTCCACTATGTGCTAAGAGTTTGAGTGTGCGCTCGAGGTTTGAACCTAGTGGTTCTGCTGTTGTGTGTTGGTGAACTGGTCGATCTCCCTTTTGGGAGAGAGCGCATCCCCTTTTATAGATAAAGGGGATAGTCTTACAAGTGAGAGAGGGAGAATGTACATATGCTAAGTCTTGTTGCCCACGCCGTCGGGTACAAGATGATTGTAGGCGCCCATAACACTGTTAATGTTAGATGCACGTGGGAGGTTGCATCATCTTCTTCTGATATGGCAGACGCTGGTGCCTGCCATACCGTTGATGCTCAGAGGCATGTAGGGGGTTTTACCATGTTCGCCTAGTATGATAAATGCCAATGCCCTAAACACTTTAGAGAGCGCCCACAACACTGCTTGGGTTCTGATATGTCAGGAAGGTTGCAGGATATCCTTCTGACATGCCCTGTTGTTACTATCCCGCAGGTGTACAGGGTATGGTCCTTGGTATTGCAGTTGACTTGAGTGCCCTACCTTACTTTCTCTATCCGTTTCCTAGTCCTTATAGAGTGGGCATCCCTGGTCGGTTGGTCCTAGTTGGCTCTATTTACGCCAGTTGGAGAGGAGCTATAAGCAGGGGTTCGGTGCATTCTCGGTCAGAGAAGCGGGTTGGAGTCGGAAGTGGTGTTTTGGCTATGCCTTCCCATTGGAGAGGTCGTTTAGAGGTGGGCTAGAGTTGGAAGCGAGCGCTATTCTTCTTCCTATCGAAGAGGTGGGCCAAAGTAGGAAGCTAGCGCCATTCCTCCTCAGCTAGGCCTTCTGGTTGGAGATTTGGATCACCCTTCTGGCCTATTGTTTAGGTTTTTTTGGCCGGCCCAGGAGTTGTGTGTCATTCACAATGTCACCTGTTGGGCCGAGCCTTTGCTGGAAAGCTGGTCCATGAGGACCCTGGGTTTATGAACCCGACAGGAGCCCCTGAGCCCCCGAGCAATTCGAGTAGAATCGTCTGGGGGATTTTTGTCTTGAGGGTGGGTGTGCGTGAGCACACCCGTGGGTTTCGTGTTGCCAGTAGAGGAAGTTTTGTTTCATCAGCAGGTGCGTGCGAGCCCCGGGTGATTCAGGCTAAATCGCCTAGGGGGTTTTGTCAGTGGGTAGTTTAGAGATCGAGGTAGTTTTCAAGGATCGGGTGAGACGGAGCTCATGGATCCTAGTGTTGGACGTTGTTGGGATCGAGCGAGATGGAGCTCGTGGATCCTGGTGTTGGGCGCACGCGTTGGGCGCAGCCAAGGTAGTTTTAGGGATCGAGCGAGATGGAGCTCGCAGATCTGGCGTCAGGCGCATGTGTCGGGCACAGCTGAGGTAGTTTTAGGGATCAGGCGAGATGGAGCTCGCGGATCTTGGCATCGGGCGCATGCATCGGGTGTAGCCAAGGCGATTTTAGGGATCAGGCGAGACAGAGTCGTAGATCCTGGCATCGAGCTCAGTTGAGGCAGTTTAGGGATCGGGCAATATAGAGTCTTGGATCCTGGCATCGGGCAAAGCCAAGGCATTTTTAGGGATTAGGCAAGACGGAGTTTCATGGATCCTGGCATCGGACGTGCCGAGGCAGTTTAGGTGTCTTGAGCCCCAAAGCCCTGTTGGGCTTGATACGGGTCGGTTGAGTTTTGTGCGTTACCCCGTCCGTGGTTTCTCGCAATCGGAGGGGCTGAGCTAACATCACTTGCCTTGATGGCTCGGGCTCGAGTGACATGCTCGGTGAGCTCGCTAACGGGTATGATTGAGTGAAATCTAGGTCTATCATTCATGATAGGGTCGGCATAGCCCTCATGTGACATTCCACTGCTCCTTAACCTACAACCTAGCAGATGCCTGGGTCATTGTAGAGACTGACTTGGGTGGCTCACTGGTCTCCCCTCGATGGAGATTTTGTGGGTTTGGCAGAAGTTAGGATCGAATGAGAAGGTTGAGATGACCCTGTCTGCTTCAGGGTAGACTGGGCGAGGGTCGCCCAGGGCTCATATGCATTTTCTCCCCTAGCTCTGTTTGACATGAGGCGGCTTCGAGCCCTTTGTGGGCTGGCCTTCGAACCCTGGTCGATCGTTGCTCATGTTGAATGAGGCAACTGCCACTTCATGATGCAACACAGAGCGTTGTGATGCATTTAATCGCATATGCGATGCCTTGGATTTATGGAATGAATGAATGCGTGTATAGATGTATGAATGATTATGTAAAGACATAGTGGGGGTTGGTAATGTTACCTTGATGACTCAAGTGACGGGGTTTGGGGAGCTCCAATCAGAAATGTTCGATCAGGATCCGCGCTCATCGTTCATGACGGAGTTGGCATGGCCCACATGGGGCATCCCTCTGCTCCTTACCTGTCTCTCGGTGTTTGCCTAAGCCATTTGATCCACCCAGGAAGCTCGATGGTCTCTCCTGGGTGGAGATCCCATGGTTGGGCCTTTCCAACTCTTGCCTAAGAAGGCGGAGGGTCGCCTGTGTGTGATGGCGCTTTGGTTCTCATGCCTGGCGTGTGGTAGTGGTGGGCCATACCCAGGCCACGTCTCATCTGACCAGGTGTCATTTTGTCGGGCAAGGTGCGTCCCATTGGTTAGGGCATGTCCCATCGTTTCCCACCCACATTGAATGGGGGAAGGGAGAGGATTTCTCGCCCCAATCCTTTCGCCTTTCCTCAATTGCTCCGCCTCTTCTTTAAATAGGGGAAGGGAGAAGGAAACGAGAACTCATAGACCCGTTCATGATTCTAGAGCGCAATGTCAAGTTGGAGGTCCCCCAACATAGATGAGATGGTGTTGGCCGCCTTCACCGAGAAGGGGCTAGTTCTACCAAAGGAGGTGGCGCACTGGAGGGTGTCGTACATTGCCGGCTTTGTCACCATCTATGAGACTTTCATCGGGATGGAGCTACATGTGGACTCCTTCCGATGAGTCTTCTTTGGGAGAGCCCTGTCGGAGAGGAAGACATTCAGGACTATGCCGGTGGGAGGTTCCGCCCTTGCAGCTGCTCAGGTTGGCCAGTTCATAAAGTTTGATGAGATATCTTCCAGCTACGGCGGCCATACCTCGGTGGGCAGCGTCCCTGCCTAGGAGCTACCTTGACTGCATGAGAAGGTCAGGAGCTCCATGCTCTTCTGCTGAGCATCTATGGGTACGACACCCTTGAGGTATCTGTTGCGGTTGCCAAAGTCGAGGGAGCGGAACTGGGTGGGTCCTTGAGGTACCCATTGCACTCACCGAAGTCGAGGGAGCGAAACTGGGTGGGGCCCTTGTAGTGGTGGTTATGTCCAGTGGCATGTGCCATGGCCTCTCCTTTGGCATCAGCTGATGCCACTGAGCGGCCACAGTAGTATTTGGAGTAGAAGTAGTCAGCAAATGTAATCGTTAAGTTTGCGGGGGAGCCCCCGTGTGAATAGTTTATGTATCAATGAATACATTAGTTCTGTTTTGTGATAGAATCACTATCTGTTCCTAGTTTTTTATCCTAGCATGGCTTTGTTTTTATCCTTTCTTTTTCACACCTACCCGTTCATTCCGTAGGCTATAACTTTTTAAGAACATGGGCATGGCCCATGAGGCTTGGCTACTCATAACCGTAGGTCATGGTGCAGTGTGCTCGGTCGGGAGTAAGAACAAAGTCACGTAGGGTAATCAAAGGAATGGAATGTGCTTTCGTTTGGGGAAAAAGTTTTTACCATGTGATAGTAAAAGAGAGGTAGTATTTAGTATTGTACCCTCATGGAGCCCCCAAGCGACCTAGGCTAAAAGTGTATGGGCTGGGGTGCTTTACAGGAGCAAGTGTTGAATAAAAGCGGTATAACCGAATTTAGGGGGAAAATGACATAGTTGTTCAATGTTCCAAGTGTTGGTGAGAACATTGCTATTGTCGTCCTTCAGTCGGTAGGCACCCAGTTGGATCACCTAGGTCACCGTATAGGGTCCTTCCCATGGTGGAGAGAGTTTGTGTATCTCCTTTGTTGATTGGGTCCTCCGGAATATGAGATAACTGACTTTGAGGATCCACCCCCTGATCTTCCTTTCATGGTACCTGCAGAGAGTTTGCTGGTAGCAAGCAGAGCAGATGATGGTCATCTCACGGGCCTCCTCGAGCAGGTCGACTATGTCTTGCTGAGCCTCCATGGCATGGTCGCTATCGAAAGCCTTCACTCTTGGGGCACCATGGTCGAGGTTGGAGGGCAGCACTGCTTCAGCTCCGTAGGCTAGGAAGAAGGGTGTGAACCCTATGGATCAGTTCAGGGTCATTTTTAGGCTCCAGAGGATCGCTAGGACTTCTGCAACCCATCGCCTGGCATACTTGTTGAGTCAGTCGAAGAAGCGTGGCTTAAGTCCTTGGAGGACCATGCCATTGGCACACTCGACCTGACCGTTAGTACGTGGATGTCTGACCAAGGCCCAGTCAATCCTGATGCCATATCCATCATTGAAGTCCAGGAACTTCTTCCCGATGAAGTTAGTCCTGTGGTAAGTGATGATGCAGTTAGGAACGCCGAACTGATAGATGATGTCGAGGAAGAATTTGACCGCCTTTTGCGAGCAGATGTTGGTGATGGGCTTGGCCTCTATCCATTTAGTGAACTTGTCGACCGCTACAAGTAGGTGAGTGAAGCCGCCTAGGCCCTTTTTGAGGGTTCCTACCATGTCGAGGCCCTAGACTACGAATGGCAAGGTGATAGGGATGGTTTGAAGCTCCTATGCCGGCAAATGAGTTTGCGGAGCATAGAATTGGCATCCCTCACACCTGTGGATGACCTCCTCTACATCTCGTAGTGCGGTGGGCTAGTAAAAACCTTGGCAAAAGGCTTTTCTGACAAGCAACCTTAGGGCCGCGTGATGTCCATAGATCCCGGCATGGACCTCGCGGAGGAGGTGCTTCCCCTGTGAAAGCATCTAGGCCCCTAGTTGGGTTTCGGTGATTAATGACAATACAAGATTACTATGACTAATGTGTGTTTTGCAGAGGTAATTAAGTTAGGTCATGGTAATGGAGATCGATTGGGCAATCAAAGTTGTCATGACCCTACGATGGAAATCATTTCGGTTTTCAAAGGATGGACGACAAGGTTAAGGATGACTAGTTCTAAGTGTCGATTGGAGTTGGAGAGACACTTAGAGTAGTTTAGGACTTTGTTTTTCCTTTGGCCATACTATTAAGAGGGGTATGGATGGGTAGCTTGACCTAGTTGAGTCTAGTGAGTTAGGTGTGGTGCACACTTGTTAAAACTAGCTCTAGGTAGCTCTTACGAATGCCTAAGACCCTTTGGAGAAAACTTCATTCACTTATGATCGAGAGTTGGAAGTGAATGGAGGGTCAAATGCTGACCGGATGCTGGCCCCGATGCGACCGAACACTGGCCATAGGGTCTGGTCAGTTCATTTGATCAGCAGTCTGCATTCAGTGTGACCGGACGCTGGAGAGGTCAAGTGACCGGATGCTGAAAGGTAGCGTTCAGTCGAGTCTAGTAAGGTTCCAGTAAGGGTTTAATGCGACCGGACGTGTCCGGTCAGTGGTGACCAGACCCTGCTAGTGTTCGGTCAACACATTTTTACTTGTTCGTGGGTTGAACTGACCGGAGCGTCCGGTCAACATGACTGGAGCATCCGGTCACCCCACAGAAGCTCATAACGGTTCGTTTTTTAGGCTGCCTTATAAATAGAAGCTCCACTCATGTGTGGAGTCACTTTTGCTCATTCCAACAGCTAAGAAACATGTTTGTGAGTGCCAAGAAGAGCAAGGTCCTAGTGAGGTGATTGAGATTTGAGAATCCAAGAGAGTAGCCTCATTAGTGAATCAAGAGTAGTCAAGTGTGCATCCATCTTCTCATTAGGCTTTGCGTGGTCAAGTGAGAGTTCGTGCTTGTTACTCTTGGTGATCACCATCACCTAGATGGCTTGGTGGTGATTGGGAGCTTGGTGATCACCCGGCGGAGCTTGTGGGTGACCCAACTCAAGTTGTGAGCGGCTTTGGGTGATTCACCATGACGGAGTGTCGAAGAATCAACCCATAGAGAGCACTTGATCCTTGCGTGGATCAAGGGGGAGCTACATCCTTGTGCGGGTGCTCCAACAAGGACTAGTGGGGAGTGGTGACTCTCCGATACCTCGGCAAAACATCACCTTGTTCCTCTCTCTCTTTACTTTGAGCATTTACTTTGAGTATTTACTTTGAGCAATTCAATACTTGTCTTTACATTCATAGAATTGCCATGCTAGAGTAAGTTTGGAACATAGGTTGCAAGTCCTTTGTGCGTTTGTTTGATAGAAACACTTTTCTAGGCACAAGGGGTTAATTGGGCTATCCATAGGATTTGATTATTGTAAGAAAATTTAGAATTAGCCCAATTCACCCCCCCCTCTTAGGCATCTTGATCCTTTCAATTGGTATCAGAGCCTCGTGCTTACATTTTTAAGCTTAACTGCTTAGAGCAAGATGTCTCATGGGGATGGACCTCCTCCTATCTTTGAGGGAGATGACTTTCCATACTGGAAAATCCGCATGGAGGCGTAGTTAGAAGGTCTAGACATTGGTATTCTTAGAGCCGCCTCTTAAGGCTTCTCAAAACCTCGGGATGCAACTAATTTACAAGGCGATGAGGTTAATTATGAAAAATGGAATGCAAAGGCTCGAAACACCATGTTTAGAGGCCTTTGCAAAGATGTGTTCAACCGCGTAAGGAACCACAAAGACGCCCATGCACTATGGTCGGATGTTTGTGCACTCCATGAGGGAACCAAGAGTGAGCATGAGGAACGCTATCATCTTATAATCAAAAAGCTAAATTCCTTTGAGATGCTTTCTAAAGAAAGTGCTAATGAGATGTATTCATGTTTAAATGTTCTTGTAGAGGAAGTCAATGGGCTTGGACTTACTCAAATGTCACCATCCGACGTTGTGAGAAAGATATTGAGTGTCCTCCCCATTGACAAATATGGGCACATTGTGACCGTGCTACATCAAGGTGATCTTTCCGCCGCTACACCGACACAAATCTTGGGAAAGATCAATGCTCATGAGATGTACATGCACATCATGCCACAAGATGGCTCATCCTCTACAAAGAAGAAAGAGAAGGACTTAGCATTCAAAGCTAGCCAAGATAAGGGCAAAGCAAGACTTGAGTATGAGAGCTCAAGTGATGAAGAAGATGATGAAGAAAGTCTTGCTCTCATGGTGAAGAAGACCGCCAAGATGCTAAAGAAGCTAAACAAGAGTGGCATCAAGTTTGATGGCAAGAAGAAGAAGTTCTTCAATAGCTCAAGAAGAAAGCCAATCTCTGAGATGGATTGCTACAATTGTGGCGAACTTGGCCATCTAGCTCATCAATGCACTAAGCCCAAGAAAGACAAGTTCAAGAACAAGAACAAGGGCAAGAAAGATGACTCAAGCAATGAAGATGAAGATGAGAAGAAAAAGAACAAGCCATACAAGAAGAGAGATGGCAAGAAGAGGGACTTCCACAAGAAGAAGAAGAGTGGAAAGGCCTACATTGTCGGTGATTGGCTCACGGACATTGATTCATCAAGTGGATCATCCGATGATGATAGTGACAATGAGAAGGTGGCCACCATTGCTATTGATCTTGCATCTTCACCGCCACCATCGCCATCATCCTCTACACACCTATGCCTTATGGCCAAGGGTGAACGCAAGGTAACTAAGAGTGATGATAGTAGTGATGATGAGCAAGCTAGTGATGATGATAGCGATAGCGATGATGATGATTCACCTACCTATGATGATCTTGTCAAAATACTAAGAAAATACACTAAGATCATTAGAAAGAGTAGAGCTACAAATGAAAAGCTTGATGCTAAAAATGATTCACTTTTAGCTAAGTGTGATACATTGGAAAAGGCTAATGATGAGCTTAGAGAAACTAATGATGCTATATCATCCAAACTCAAGGAGCTCAAATCTTCCAAGAAAGAGCTTAAAGATAAACATGATAAACTTGAGTGGGTGCACAATTCACTACTCTTAAGATTAATCATGATACTCTTGTTATTGCTCAAGAATTTTTACCAAATGAGCCACATGATGCTACTAACCATGTTGTCAAGATTGATATAGCTACTTCATGTGATGATTTAATTGATGAGAGCATTGAGCATGGATCTAGTAGCAAAGGCAAGCAAGTGGTTGAGTGCAATGACTATGATGAGTATGTCAAGCTCAAGAGTGATAATAAGAAGCTCATGAAAGATCTTGAAGAGATGAAAAGCTACAACATCATTGTGCTAGAAACTCTTGATCATGACAAAGAGTTGATCCTTGAGAATGAGAAGCTCAAAGAAGAAAACAAGAAGCTCAAGGAAGAGAAGAAAGATGATGCTCTAAAGGAAGAAAATAAGAAACTCAAGTTAGATAAAGAGCATCTCAAGATTGGGTTGAGCAAGTTTGCTAGAGGCAAGCACCTCCAAAGTGAGCTACTTATGAACACTATCATGAAGATGGATAGAAGTGGCATTGGATATGTGGAAAGTATAGAGAAGAAGAAGGCTCAAGCTCAACAACAACAATCAAAGCCAAAGCCAAAGCCAAAGAGATGTTTTGAGTGTGGACAAGAAGGTCATTTTGCTCATGAGTGTCAAACTCCACCGCCACAACCCTTGCCCAAGCATGCTAGACCCTTTGCTTTCAATGCTCACTACATGCTTAGAAAAGATTCTAGTGGAAAGATGAAAGTCATATTCTTAGGACCCCCCAACAAGAGTAGGCCTAAGAAGATTTGGGTGGCTAAGTCACCTGTTGAGAAGGTGAAGGGCCCTCAACAAGTTTGGATTCCTAAAGTTTGAATCTCATGTGTGTAGGTGAACTACAAGAACGGTGGAAGTCATTGGGTTATTGATAGTGGTTGCACTCAACATATGACCGGTGATCCTCGTATGTTCATCTCACTAGATGAAGAGGTAGATGGACAAGAGAAAATAACATTTGGAGATAATTCAAAGGGCAAGGTTAAAGGATTGGGCAAAGTGGCAATATCAAATGATCATTCCATCTCCAATGTGCTATATGTTGCGTCATTGAGCTTCAACTTGCTATCCGTTGGACAATTGTGTGATCTTAGCTTCCAATGCTTCTTCACCAAGAAGGAGGTTGTTGTATCCAAGGTAGATGACAATCAAGTGATATTCAATGGATTTAGATACAACAACTTATATCTAGTAGACTTCACCTCTGAAGATGTAAATTTGAAGACTTGCCTATTCACCAAAACAACACTTGGGTGGCTATGGCATAGAAGACTTGCTCATGTTGGGATGAGCTCACTCAAGAAGCTTATGAAGAAGGATTTAGTGAGAGGGTTGAAGGATGTGAAGTTTGAGAAGGACAAGCTTTGTAGTGCATGTCAAGCCGGCAAGCAAGTTGCAAATACTCATCCAACCAAAGCTTTCATGTCAACCACAAGAGTGCTAGAACTCCTACACATGGATTTATTTGGACCAACAACATACAAGAGTTTGGGAGGGAATCTCTATTGTCTTGTGATTGTGGATGACTATTCAAGGTATACATGGGTATTCTTCCTTCACGACAAATCCGAAGTTGCATCTTGCTTCAAGAAGTTTGCCAAGAGAGCTCAAAATGAATTTGAAGTGAAGCTAAAAAAGATTAGAAGTGACAATGGGAAAGAATTTGACAACACAAACATTGAAGCCTATTGTGATGAAGTTGGGATCAAGCATGAAGTCTCCGCAACTTATACTCCTCAACAAAATGGTGTAGTTGAGAGGAAGAACCGGACTTTGATCACTCTTGCAAGGACAATGCTAGATGAGTACAACACCCTCGAAGCTCTATGGGCGGAAGCAATCAACACCGCATGCTATGCATCCAACTGCCTATTTCTTCAAAAGTTCCTTGGCAAGACACCTTATGAGTTGCTAAATGGGAAGAAGTCGGACATCTCCTTCTTTAGGGTGTTTGGTTGCAAATGCTACATCTACAAGAAGCAGCAACACCTAGGGAAGTTCCAAAGACATTGTGATATTGGTTTTCTTGTTGGTTACTCATCAAAGTCCAAAGCATATAGAGTATTTAATCATGCCACCAGCTTGGTTGAAGAAACATATGATGTGGAATTTGATGAATCTAATGGCTCCCAAGGAGCACATGAGAATCTTGATGATGTAGGTGATGAACCATTGAGGGAGGCTATGAAGAATATTTTGGTGGGAGACATCAAGCCAAAAGATGATGAAGATGATGTACAAGTCATTGATTAACCCTCTTCATCAAGTGTGCCACAAGATGGTGAAAAAGATGGGAGAGTAGAAAATGAAGATACTCATATCTCCCATGAGCAAATGGTGGTTCAAGCACAAGATGTTGATGCTCCACAACCTCCTCCCCAAGTGGTCAATAGAAGAAATACACCTCTCCTACAAGATCATCCACAAGATCTCATCATAGGGAGTACATCAAAGGGTGTAATGACTCGATCACAAAAACTTACTTCATTTATTGCTCATCACTCTTTTGTCTCTTGCTATGAGCCTACCAAGGTAGAAGAAGCTCTTAAAGATCCGAATTGGATCAATGCCATGCATGAAGAGTTGAATAACTTCACTCGCAATGAAGTTTGGACTCTTGAAGAGCGACCAAAAGGTGCAAGAGTCATTGGAACAAAGTGGGTGTTTCACAACAAGCAAGATGATCAAGGTGTTGTTGTGAGGAACAAGGCAAGACTAGTTGCAAAGGGGTTCTCTTAAGTTGAAGGTTTGGATTTTGGAGAGACCTTTGCGCCGGTTGCAAGATTAGAAGCCATCCGTATCCTTCTTGCATATGCATCACATCATGAAATGAAACTATATCAAATGGATGTGAAAAGTGCATTTTTAAATGGCTTTATTAATGAACTAGTCTATGTTGATCAACCTCCCGGGTTTGAAGACCCTAGATATCCTAATCATGTTTATAGGTTGTCCAAGGCACTATATGGGCTTAAGCAAGCCCCAAGAGCTTGGTATGAGCGCCTTCGGGACTTTCTCATTAAGAAGGGCTTCACTATTGGGAAGGTCGACACCACACTATTCACCAAGAAGCTTGATGGGCATATCTTCATTTGTCAAGTATATGTTGATGATATCATCTTTGGATCATCAAATGAAGACTCATGCAAAGAATTTGGTGAATTGATGTCGAAGGAGTTCGAGATGTCCATGATTGGTGAGCTTACATTCTTTCTTAGTTTTCAAGCCAAGCAAATGAAAGAAGGCATCTTCATCTCTCAAGAGAAATACACAAAAGATCTTCTCAAGAGATTCAAGATGGATGAATGTAATCTAATCAAGACACCAATGCCTACCAATGGACATCTCGATCTAGATAAGGGAGGTAACCCGGTTGATCAAACTCTCTACCGTTCTATGATTGGTAGCTTGTTATATTTAACCGCATCTAGGCCTAACATCATGTTTAGTGTGTGTATGTGTGCTAGATTTCAAGCTAGTCCTAAGGAAACACATTTAATTGCTGTAAAAAATCCTTAGGTATCTTAAGCACACACCAAGCATTGGTCTTTGGTATCCCAAAGGAGCTATATTTGAATTAATTGGCTATTCCAATTCGGATTACGCCAGATGCAAAGTTGATAGAAAAAGCACATCCGGAGGGTGCCATTTGCTTGGTAGATCACTTGTGTCTTGGTCCTCCAAGAAACAAAATAGTGTGGCTTTGTCCACCACCGAAGCGGAATACATTGCCGCGGGTGCTTGTTGTGCACAAATTTTATACATGAAACAAACTTTGCTAGACTATGGTGTAGTTCTAGAAAAAGTACCTCTTTTGTGCGATAATGAAAGTGCGGTAAAACTTGCAAATAATCCGGTTCAATACTCTCACACCAAGCACATAGATATTTGCCATCACTTTCTAAGAGATCATGTTGCTAAAAATGATATATCACTAGAAGGTGTAAGAACCGAAGATCAATTAGCGGATATTTAAACCGCTAGATGAGGCTACATTTTGTAGATTGCAGAATGAGCTCAATGTACTTGACTTTAGCAACTTCACTAAAAATTGAGCTTGTGTTGTCCTTTGCATTCATTGTAATATACAACATGTTTAATTTTTGGCAATGCATATAGGGCTTGTCTAACATGGTTAAGATAACCGCCGAAAAGCGTGTGAAGAAGCTTAACCTTGGATCAAACTTGAGAAGCAACTAGATTTACTTACATAGTATTGCATATACATGGATGTTGTTTTGTCATTTTGTTCCATTTGCCCTCTTATTGCCTATTTTTTAAAAAGAATTATAGCCTAAGGCAAAATATTTTGAAAAATATGAGGGTTTGAGAGAGGTCACTCACATCAGTCCCAATTGGTGTTTATTTGGATCTTATTCAAGTTGGGACTTGATTGGGAACAGGCAGCGCGAAGGAATGTTGAAGATTTGCTGGAAAAGGTGCACCGAACGCTACACCAGACGCTGCTATCCAGCGTCCGATCAGTTCACAGGAGGTGAACTACTGCTGAAGGAGTGACCGGACGCTGCGTTTGTGCGTCCAGTCAGGAAGGGATCCAGCATCCAGTCGTTTGAAGGGGAATCAGGCTGAGTTGACCAGACCCTGCCTGCGTCCGGTCATGGACCACCAGACGCATCCGGTCATGATTCTAGAGGAATTGGACCTCTCTAGAATCAACCGGACGCTGGGTGGTAGCGTCCGATCGCTACCACTGGAGCGTCCGGTCAATGGAGAACATGCGGTTTCTGAACTCTTTCCCTATTTCCTTCTCCGTTACACGTGGGGTCTCCTTTTAACCGTCCGTATCTTCGATCTCAGCCAGCAGCGCCTAACCCTAATCGCCATAGTCGCTTTGCCTGAGCCCTTATCGCCACCGTAGCTCTCCCGCGCCAATGCCGCCATCCTGCTCCACATGCCACCAGTCCACCGCAGCCACGAGCCTCCTGTCTCCCACGACCGTGCGCCCAGCTCCGTCCGCCAGTGAGCCTCCTTGCGCGCTCAAGCCTGACCCATGCGCCTCCCATGACTCAGCACCGTTGTCGGCTCCCCTTCCACAGAGCACCATCCAGCTGGCGTGCCCTAGCCCTTCCTCCTCTTTGGTAAGGCCAAATCAGTGCTCTCAATTTCATTCGCCTGTAACCTAGACCAAATTGCAAGCACTAATTTCAAATCATCCAGGGCAGTCAATTCATTCACCGTTCTTCGCAACCCTAGATCCAGCAGGTTCTGAGGTTTCCCCCGCGTGACATCTTTTCTTTCTCCGGATCGCTGATCATCAGGTAGCTTGCCCATCGTCTCAATTTCGCACCTACATTGCTTGCTTCCTAGGTCTTTCGCATCTATTAGATATATTGTATTTATTTGTATATCCATTTATTCTATCGTGCAGTGAGTCAGTGCCGTTGAGGTTCTTATGGCAGTTGGCAGTCAACTCGAAGCCAAGCTCGCAAGTATGGATCGAGGCCAAGCCTCGGGAGTGTCAGTTTGACAGTTGATCTTCATCAGTGGTAGTTCATCCTCTTGTTAGATCAGATGGCTCACACCAAGAACGTTGGTGGTGGTCCGGGTGATGATGATCGGAGGCCCCCGCCTCGCCAGCCTGTAGGACCGAAAGGCAAAGCAACAAAGCAGGTGACATCCAAGAAGCGCAAGTACCCCAACATAGAGATAGCGAGAGCAGCTATAGTCACTGAGGCCATAGAGCATGCTGAGAGAGGTGGTGCCCACAATAGAGTTGTCATAGCAGATCAGCTGGCACCCGATGCTCAGGGTAGACTGAGGGAGATTGAGCGACTTCATGGTAGTCCACCTAGGACTATCATGATGGCAGGTCATCGTCTAGCTATTGAGGAGCCTCAGCGTCAGGGGGGGTCCTAGCAGGAGCCACAGCAACAGCCCCCACTAGTAGAGCCCCAGCCAACTCAGGACACTCTAGAGGGCCAGCAAGCCAAGGAGACCGAGCCGGCACCCTAGCTATGCCGCTCTAGTCGTACTAGTGCTACAGTTCCACTAAGGCCAGCTACATAGCGTAGGGGTTCACGCCCACTGCCTAGACCACAGGGTCCGCCTCCAGTGGTACACCTTGACTTGAGGGCTGCCATAGCCAGACAGGTTTGCCAGCTAAGGTTTGTTGAGTTCGATGTGTGGTTTCCTCTGAGGAGGGATGAGAGAGCAGCCGAGGGTTTTTACATGCCACTGCAGGAGGATTTCTACAACGCATATCTCAACAGTGGGGTAGTGTTCAGATCTCAGAGAGTCTGTAGTTTAGAGTCTATTGTGGCAGCAGCTGGAGAGCACATCTGCCCCTACTTGTCATATTTGCTGGGGCTCGTAGATCTGATTGGCTGGACAGGAGTATATATACCATCTTGGGTTTGGCAGTTTTATGCTTCACTCTACGTTGATCCGCATCACAACTTCATTCACTTTGCATTCAACAGCAGATATTATAGGGTGATGAGTTTTAGGGCCCAGGAGATACTGAGGCTACATGATCAGCTTGTCAAATTGCATGAGGTGTGTTATGGACAGCAGGAGCCTCCCAAAGTCCTCATGGAGGGTTGGTGCCCCCTACAGATCTAGTGCGACATTGCTTCAAGGTGCTCTTTGGTGAGGGGTCGAGCAGGAACCCCAGTGACCTAACTCCTACCGCTCGAGTACTAGAGGCTATTATCAGGAGGACACTACTTCCTAGGTTAGGTAACAGAGAGGGTCTGACTTGCCTACAGCTCTAGCTCCTTAATGCCCTAATGCAGTAGACCGTGTTTGACATTTGGGACCTCCTTCTATCAGAGATGGAGGATACTATTGCTAAGGGCTTCAAGGGTCGCAAACAACTTCCTTATGCACATTGGGTCACATTCTTGATACTTAAGTCTATGCAGGTCAGGACCCCTAAGATGGTTGCAGAGTACAAGGGTGCCACCATAGAGTTTCCCGCATATAACATGGCATAGAGGATCAGGCACAGCACTCCATAGGCACCCGCTTAGCCAAGTTGTCGTCCAGATATTCCAGAGTCTGCAGCTCAGCAGGATGAGATCATTAGAGGTATAGCCGCTATAGAGGAGGAGCAGCTTGAGGCACAGCAGGGGATGACCGAATCCAGTGATAGTTTGGATGATGACTATCTGCCGATTCCTCATATGCCTCCACGTAGACATGATGTAGAGGCTGGCAGTTCCAGCTTAGCTCCACCAGCATCACAGACGGACCCCGCATTGATTGTCATTCTTGAGCGGATGCAGCAGGATCAGGCACGACAGGCACAGGAGACTGCTACCAACTTTGCACAGTTCCAGGCTCGTCAGGACGAGTTCTAGAGGCAGCAGCAGCTTCTCCAACAGTAGCAGCAGCAGATGCATCACCAGCAGTTACTCATGCAGCAGCAGCTTATGGGATTTATGCAGCATGTAGTGACAGCACTTGGGGCCCCACTGCCACAGCCTATGCCCTAGCTTGCTTAGCCTGCCACCACTTCGATGACTCCAGCTGTATAGCCCAGTGGGCTTCAGAGTCAGGGATAGCCTCTAGCTCCATTTGCTTCACCTATAGTTTAGGTGTCCCAATGGTTGTCCTCACCAGTGGTTGCCCTGCAGTTCACTCCATATCACATGGGCTTCTCACCAGAGCAGTCACCCTCACTTTTTGTGCCTGACACATCAGTCTCTAGGAGTCTTGGAGCATCCTTCAGCGAGTTGACCGGCATGCCTACACCGCCACATATGCATACTATCGGTCCTTCTACAGCAGCCCTAGTCATAGTGACTACTCAGAGGCTCCCCTCGTCTATTGCCTCGTCAGATCCTACGACAGACGTACTAGCAGCTTCATAGGTAGCACCTGCCCTAGC
This sequence comes from Miscanthus floridulus, assembly GCF_019320115.1. Taxonomy (NCBI): domain Eukaryota; kingdom Viridiplantae; phylum Streptophyta; class Magnoliopsida; order Poales; family Poaceae; genus Miscanthus; species Miscanthus floridulus. The sequence continues at coordinate 61,766,399 of NC_089584.1, forward strand.
TTAGACCTAGACCACTTCAGCGACACTTCCTGCTTTAGAGGGTTAGTCAGTTCAGAGCTTAGGGTCAGATGATGATGGTGCCCAGTTTCACCTTGCTCCACGTACTTCAGCGCCCGGCTCGTCCACTGCAGCCCCACCAATCGACCCTTAGGTTTTGGTGTTTGACACCAAAGGGGGAGAGGGTTCGAGTATGTAGACTCAGGGGGAGCGAGTTTTAGGGGGAGCTAGTTATCTAGTATTAGCTTATTATATACATTTGGAGTTTTATCTGTGTGATACACTATTATTATTATGCATTTGTGTGTTACTTTCATGCATATTATTATATCTATGTGATAGTGCTATCTACGTGATTGTGATATATGACATGTGTGCTTGCTACTTTACATTATTTATATGTCATATCACTTGTGTTATGCTCATTTGACTTTGCTTCCGCGTTTATACTCCGATGCAAATGAGCTTTGTTACTCGTACTCATGCTTAATTCATATCCTTTGAGTACATTGTGTTGGCTTGGGTCATATAAGCTTGACTAACTCTTTTGTTCTTATCGACAAAAGCTTATATGAACCAAGCCCGTCAAAAACCTCACTCTTTCACATACTCGAGGTGGTATTGTCCTCAATCACCAAAAAGGGGGAGATTGAAAGCATCTAGGCCCCTAGTTGGGTTTTGGTGATTAATGACAATATAAGATTACTATGACTAACGTGTGTTTTGTAGAGGCAATTAAGTTAGGTCATGGTAATGGAGATCGATTGGGCAATCAAAGTTGTCATGCCCCTACGATGGAAATTGTTTCGGTTTTTAAAGGATGGATGACAAGGTTAAGGATGACTAGTTCTAAGTGTCGATTGGAGTTGGAGAGACACTTAGAGTAGTTTAGGACTTTGTTTTTCCTTTGGCCATACTATTAAGGGGGGTATGGACGGGTAGCTTGACCTAGTTGAGTCTAGTGAGTTAGGTGTGGTGCACACTTGTTAAAACTAGCTCTAGGTAGCTCCTACGAATGCCTAAGATCCTTTGGAGCAAACTTCATTCACATAGGATCGAGAGTTGGAAGTGAATGGAGGATCAAATGCTGACCGGACGCTGGCCCCGGTGTGACCGGACGCTGGCCACAGGGTTTGGTTAGTTCATTTGATGAGCAGTCTACGTTCGGTGCGACCGGATGCTGAAGAGGTCAAGTGACCGGACGCTGAAAGGCAGTGTCCAGTCGAGTCTAGTAAGGTTCTAGTTAGGGTTTAATGCGACCGGACGTGTCTGGTCAGTGGTGATCGGACCCTACCAGCGTCTGGTCAATACATTTTTACTAGTTCACGGGTTGAACTGACCGGAGCGTTCGGTCACCCCGCAGAAGCTCATAATGGTTCGTTTTTTAGGCTACCTTATAAATAGAAGCTCCACTCGTGTGTGGAGTCACTTTTGCTCATTCCAACAGCTGAGAAACACGTTTGTGAGTGCCAAGAAGAGCAAGGTCCTAGTGAGGTGATTGAGATTTGAGAATCCAAGAGAGTAGCCTCATTAGTGAATCAAGAGTAGTCAAGTGTGCATCCATCTTCTCATTAGGCTTCGCGTGGTCAAGTGAGAGTCCGTGCTTGTTACTCTTGGTGATTGCCATCACCTAGACAGCTTGGTGGTGATTGGGAGCTTGGTGATCACCCGGCGCAGCTTGTGGGTGACCCAACTCAAGTTGTGAGCCGCTTTAGGTGATTCGCCGTGATAGAGTGTCGAAGAATCAACCCGTAGAGAGCACTTGATCCTTGCGCAGATCAAGGGGGAGCTACACCCTTGCGCAGGTGCTCCAACAAGGACTAGTGGGGAGTGGCGACTCTCCAATACCTTGGCAAAACATCACCGTGTTCCTCTCTCTCTTTACTTTGAGCATTTACTTTGAGTATTTACTTTGAGCAATTCAATACTTGTCTTTACATTCATAGAATTGCCATGCTAGAGTAAGTTTGGAACATAGGTTGCAAGTCCTTTGTGCATTTGTTTGATAGAAACACTTTTCTAGGCACAAGGGGTTAATTGGGCTATCCGTAGGATTTGATTATTGCAAGAAAATTTAGAATTAGCCCAATTCACCCCCCCCTTGGGCATCTTGATCCTTTCACCCTAGTTGGTAGGGATGCACTTCATGAGCACCCTCAATGGACTCCATTTATAGAGTTTGTCACCGAGCGTGACGAAGGTCTTGACACGTCGAGTGATCCATTGGGCTTCAGTCCTTTCGGGCGGGTGAACCTCCTCGAGGAGGTAGGCGAGTAGCAGCGCTCGCTAGTCAGTTTGATCGAGCAAAATATGGTGATGTCAGCGGGTGACATCATCATGGAGGCACTAGGGTTGGAGCCCCTGAGCGCTAGCTTGGCGTTGGGGTGTGTCTAGATCAGACCTTCCCGGACACGTGCAGATAGCTCGTGGAGATCGTTGATGAAGATCCTGCTCGGAGATAGATCTCGCCTAGCGGCCATCATTGTCCTTTTGGGGGACGTTATGCAGCTTGATCCCCTGGAATTTGTTCTCAAGCTTGTGCACCTCTTGGCAGTATGCTGCCATGAGGGGGCTTTTGCAGGAGGACTCCTTCATGACTTGGTCAACGACCAACTCTGAGTCACCACGGACATAGAGTCATGTAGCGCCGAGCTCGATGGTGATGCGCAACCCATTGATGAGGGCCTCATATTCCATGGTGTTGTTTGAGGCCGAGAAATGGAGGTGGATGGCATAGTGGAACCTACTTCTGTCTAGGGAGATCAGAACCACTCTAGCCCCTGAGTCGGGCGCCATTATGGACCAGTCGAAGTACATTGTCCAGTACTTATGGGTGACGTCTGGGGTCGGTAGCTGCAACTCCATCCACCCCTCTGGCTAGATAGGCGAGCCAAAAATCTTTGAGCCAAATACCAGGGTTCATCTCCCTGGTGTACTTGGCGATGTTGGTGGGCAGTCGGAAGCGCTGTGGGAATGACGCTCTTTGGACACGCCATCCAAAGGCCCATGGTTCTGGGCCATCCATGCTGGGACACCAGTCCTCTGGCCGGCGACCATGCCTAGGGCGCATTTCACCGCTCCCCTCGATGGTCCGATCGAGGCCCATGTCGCCTACCCTCGCTGTCGCCCAAAGGATGTCATCATCATATCGGGCCTGATGCCGGTTGTTGATGACGCTATAAGCGTCTTGGTGCAGACCGAGCTGTTCATGTACCGACGGTCAGTGTGGAGCAGGCACCAAGTCGGACAACAGCGCAGCCACAGCCTCCCGAGCCGCGCTTAGCGGCTATAGTGGTGAGCAGATGGAGTAATCCGTCTGGTGCATCCCCACTCCCCTAGTGGGGAGAGAGGGCACAAGTTAGAGTCACGATGCAGAGCTTTCTACCTATTGAACAGCGGCAGCTTCCACCAGCGCCTGAAGGTTCCGGTAGATCGCACGCTCCTAGGGGTCAACGGGCCTAGGAATGCCGCGCATAAGCATTGCCACAGCGGCGATGTTCTGGCTAGCCCAAGCAAACTATGGGGGGTTGCTCCCCTCGTTCATGATGTCACGCTGGACCTAGCAGGCGTGACCCCGGCCGCCGCTCGCTGGGTCATCTGCATGGGACACAACGTGCTGCACCGAGCGCGTCGGCGTAGGCGATGGCTGATTCTGCCACCGTTGTTGTAGCTCCTCAGCGTGCTCTTGTGCGAGCGCGAGGGCCCCCGCACATGGGTCTAGAGGGGTGTGAGTCTATAAAGACTGTGCTACCACCAGTGGTTGTCCTAGAGTGTCCACCATAGCACACTCCTAGGACGGACGGTGGCTAGGTGCCACATCACTGATGCTGGAGCTGTCGCTCTCAACCTCATCAACCAGGAGTTCATGGAAAGTGGTGGGAGCATAGCTCACCATTCCCATGAATTTGGATGTGAGAGGGGGCGGCGCCAGCGTCCTTCAGAGCCCCCGAGTGTATGCGTCCGTGGGGGGCGCGAGGCCATAGGGGAACCGGTCATATGGTGTTTGCGGTGCGGACAATACGGTGCCTCTAGATAATCGGTGGAAGATAATAAATAGCGAGTAAATAACAGTATGTATATTACTCACGGCAGCATGTATATTACTCCAATGAGCCGAAGTGAGTCGTATCGCCTGAGCCCACCATGGCGAAGGTGGCAAAAAAGTGGGCCATCCGATGACCAAAAAGTGTGAACATACAATGTCTTCCCCACGGATGGCGCCAACTGTCGGTGCAGAAAGTGACCAACACATAAATATTTGTAGTTTTACTGTACATTGTGATTGGAGGTGGCCTAGCACTCAATGACATAGGGTTTATACTGGTTCAGGCAACGTGCCCTACGTCCAGTTTGAGTCAGTCGGTGACTTTATTTCTGAACCCAGGTGCTCGAAGTTTGCTGTGGGGTTACAAACGGAAGGGAGAAAGATGGGGGTAGAAGAGGTCCAATCGGACTCTGGTCTAAAGGGCCGAGAGTGACGGGAGCTCCGCTATGTGCTAAGTGTTTGAGCATGCGCTCGAGGTTTGAACCTAGTGGTTCTACAGTTGTGTGTTGGTGAACTGATCAATCTCCCTTTTGGGAGAGAGCGCATCCCCTTTTATAGATAAAGGGGATGGCCTTACAAGTGAGAGAGGGACAATGTACGTATGCTAAGTCTTGTTGCCCACGCCATCAGGTACAAGATGATTGTAGGCTCCCATAACACTGTTAATGTCATATGCACGTAGGAGGTTGCGTCGTCTTCTTCTGATATGGCAGACGTTGGTGCCTACCATACTGTTGATGCTTAGAGGCATGTAGGGGGTTTTACCATGTTCGCCTTGTATGGTAAATGCCGGCGCCCACAACACTGCTTGGGTTCTGATATGTCAGGAAGGTTGTAGGATACCCTTCTGACATGCCCTATTGGTACTGTCCCACAGGTGTACAGGATACGGTCCTTGGTATTGCGGTTGACTTGAGTGCCCTGTCTTACTTTCTCTGTCCATTTCCTGGTCCTTACCAAGCGGGCGTCCCAGGTTGGTTGGTCCCAGTCGGCTCTGTTTGCGCCAATTGGAGTGGAGCTATAAGTAGGGGTTCGGTGCATTCCCGATCGGAGAAGCGGGTCGGAGTCAGAAGTGGTGTTTTGGCCAGGCCTTCTGGTCAAAGAGACCATCCGGAGGCGAGCTGGAGTCTGAAGCGAGTGTTGTTCTTCTTCCAGTCAGAGAGACGGGCCGGAGTCGGAAGCGGGCGTCGTTCCTCCTCGGCCAGGTCTTCTGGTTGGAGATTTGGATCGCCCTTCTGGCGTATCGTTTAGGTTTTTTGGACCAGCCTAGGAGTTGCGTGTCATTCGCAATTTTGCCTGCTGGGCTAAGCCATTTTTTGTTAAGCCGGTCTATGAGGGACCCTAGGTTTATGAACCTGACACATCATGTCATTGCATCATATTGTATTGCACAACATTCGTGGATGTCGCCGCTTGCTGGCCACGACCGTACCAGTATAGCATCATATGTTGCCCGAGGAGGGGTACTATGCAGCTTCATACCTTGTTGGGTACGAAGGCAGTGGACATGCATATGCATTGCATCTGCACTCTAAGGATTACTTGCGTTGAAGTTGTGGATATGATGAGTTTTTTTCATTTCAAGAGGTGGTTAATTTATTGACTATCATGATGTTGTCTACTTCTTTATGCTGATGTCGTTAGATAAATAATTTGGCAATGAATTATTAATTTTTATACTATCATATCTTCCACATTTAAATCGATGCTTAATTAACTCGTAGTTTGAATGGCATAATCAGGCAGTTTGCTTGCTGAGATTTATTCTCACCCCTTTATCTTTTCAGGTGCTTGTTGATTGGATGCATGCTTGAATGGATGGGATTAGTGGCATAGCTTCACTATTTCACCCACATTTAGATAAAATAATGTCACTCTTGGCTTGCTGTAATAAACTTAGTTAACTTCATGGTGATCCTTCATGGTTTAATAAAAAATGTTTAAGTTGAAGCTTTACTTAATTATAGTTTTGTTCTTGTTGTCGCTTTCCCGCTTTACTTTGATGTTGGTTTTTTGTTGCTGAGTTTTATACTCAGGCATGAGGGAAGGGACATTAGTGACATCTTGGGCTTTTGTGGCACCTGGGGTGTTACAGTTGGTACCAAAGCAGGTTTTAGATTCTCGAAAACAATAAGGATTAATTTGACACACTTGCACATATAGGTTGGGTTTGAATTTGCTTATCTTTGCTTATATTTTGTTGTTACTTGTTTATAATTGTTTTTAGGCTATAAATTGCTTAAATTTGATGTGCTTGTCTGTTTGTGTTTATCATGGTTGTAGCTATGCCTGTTTCTACGTGTAGTCGTGGTTGTGGGTGGACGAGGGGGAGAATGCTCCTCCTGTTCCTCAGTTGGGTCCTCAAGCTAATGGTAGCTAGGCACAATTGCTAGCCATGATGCAAGCAATGCAGGATGAGTTGAGAAATTTGAGGCAGGGTGCACCAACCACTGGTCCTGTTCCTGCTACTAGTGCACCTCCTACTGGTGGTGGAGTTCCAACCACTCCTCATGGTGCTCCAGTGTTGCCTCTACCTACAAGTGGGATATCTTTGATGAAGTGGATGGGTATGAAGCTTGACACTTATGATGGTAGTGGTACTCCTGTCCATGCAGCGGATTGGTTGACTTATGTTGAAGACAAGATGGAGGTATTTGAGGTGGTTTACCAGGACCGTGTTCACTTTAGTACACAGCTACTGAAAGGTGAGGCTCAAATTTGGTGGAAAGGCATACAAGCGGCACACCCAGCTTCTTATGGACCATTGTCTTGGCATGATTTTGTAAGGCGGTATGAGAGGAGGTTCTACCCAGTGACTTTTCTTGATAAGATGAAGATAGACCTGCATAACTATGTGCAAGATAAGAAGACTGTAGCAGAGTATGAAGTGGGTTTCAATCAGATAGTGCGCTTTGTTCCACATGTGGCTTATAATGATGCAGAGAAGTCAAGACAATTCTGTCAGGGTCTCAAACCTTCCATCAGGCACATGTTGGGAGCTTTTTCCATAGTTGACTTTCGTACTACAGTGGAGCAAGCTTTGGGAGTTGAGATGCAATAGACATACACTAATGAGATTCGCAAGTTATCTACCAGAGATCATGTAGAGAGCAAGGCCCAATCTAATGGTCCAATCCATAAGAAGGAAAAGTATCATCACCACCATCCATATCATGGGAGTTCAAAGCAGTCTCGTACTACAGGAGAGAGTACTCCCCAGTACCGCGCCATTCCTAAGCCTGGCATGGGGATGGTATGTTTCCGTTGTGGTGATCCGCACCATCGTAGGGATTACACTTGGTCTCGGGAATGCTCTATGTGTGGTCAAAATCATAAGGATGTAGTTTGTCGGAAAAATCCTAATGGTAAGGTCACTTGGGAGGTGATTCACACTTCATCTTCTAGTGGTAGATGCATATGTTGGCGGCAGCACCAACCACTCCATACCTACCTGCACCTCCTGTGCAACAGTACTTAGTGGCACCCCTGGTGGCGTCCCCAAACATTCCTATACCTCAGTCTGGGGCTTATTGGCTGCCACAAACCGCTAATCCTTCAGCATCTATGATCCCATTCTATTCTACACCAACTGGTTTTGCCGCTGGAGCCTCCACGTTGTCAAGTATTCTAGGAGCACATGCAGTGCCTTCGGTTGATGGCAGAAACAATGGAGATGTGATCACAGGTAACATATCGATTGATCCTTTCCTACAGTAGTCCTTTGTTACGTATAGCCATCGTTGCGACTTGAGTTCTCCTTTTATTTGGATAGCTCGTTCTTTTTAATGGAATGAGAGAATTCTGGGACGAATTCCCTAAAGGAGGGGAAAATGTAACACTCGAGAATATGTGACATAAATATGGATTAAGTAATATATTTAGCGAAGGTTGACTGGATTTAAAGAGAGGCCATAATTTTGACTTTTTGGTTTGTTTCTCGGATGGATAAAATAAGACTACCAATGTGTAGAGCTCCACGAAACATTTTTGTTTGACTACTCATATGTATTATTTGGAGAGTGTATGACCAAGTTTTGGATGTTGGAATAGTGGGGAATAAAAAAAGTAAAAAAAACAAACGCACCTGGCTGTAGGACTTCTACACGTGACCAAGTCTTTTTTACTTTTTTCTATATTGTGTCCCTTCGGTTCTGGCTAAGATCGATACATCTTCACCGTGTGGCTTTTCCTTTTCTTCTCCCTACCAACTGAGGCTCCCAACCCTAGCCGCCACTTGCATCTATCTATATGTCCAAGTACTGAGAAAGGAAGAAGAGAAAGGAGGAGACGAAGAGATGATTTAAGGTCTTGCCATTGTTGTCGCATCGCTATCAACATCGTTTCCATTCTTCCTAAACCGGTTAGGGATCTTTCCATCTCTTCGTTTTGGTCTCAATCTCTTGTTTCCCTCACTGTCCTTGATGGCCATACCACGTTTGGCGTAGATTGGAATGGCAAGAGAGTCATAGCGGTGGGGATTGCCGCAAGGTGGAGAAGAGGAAGGAAGAAAGAGGCGAATCGCTGGGGGATTGTCACCGTGTTCATTGTCGTTGACCTAGGTAAGATGCTAAACTTAATCCACAAATTTTGGTCAAGATTGTGGATTAAATCGCTTGTCTAGAGGGTGTTTATTGAGAGTAAATCTCGATCAATCGCGTCCATGTTCTGAAAACTGTCAGGTTGTGCAGTCTGTGTTCATCGAATTTTTAGGGCATCTCAATAATTTTTGCCACTGTTGACAAAGTTGTAGATGACTCCAATATATTTCTTTTGACTCCAACGTCAGCCTCATAGCCCTTGTATCCTCGGAGATATGGTCGTTCTTTTATGTCTATTTTTCGGTGATGAGAATATGTACAATTTTATATGTAATATGTTTTGACCATATAAATGAACGATTTTGAAGATACGGTCTTAACAAAAGTTGTAGAGGTTGTCCTAAGCTTTCTATATTGGTAAAGATCATCATTTTTGGATAAGCATAACTCCAGTTATGAATTTTAGAAGTTTGTGGTCCAGTTTGAGTCGTCAGAAAAGTTCAGTTAGATTCAGTGGTTGTTTAAGCCATCTTGGAGATCTCTTATTGAAAGGATCTAGCAAGTGGAGTAGAGGGGGTGAATAGGCCTTTTTCTGAAATTTAATTAACTTCACAAAATAGTCAAAACACAAACCTACGGGCCTGAGCATGGAGGTTCTGGGACGCGGAGGTTCCAAAGCTAAGCGTGGAACCTCTGGGATCAGAGTATGAAATCGATCTACTGCAGAATTTAGCGAATGAAAAATAGATCAAGTGTGGTACCAGTCTTCCTAGGGAGTTTGTTGAGCTATCCAATCGGTTGATTGCACCTAGAAGATTAGGAACTCATAGATCAGACACAAACCCTAAAAATCAATTCAAATCATAAGTAATAGCAACAACAATCACAAACACAAGAGACACAAGGATTTATCCTGTGGTTCAACTCGCCACAAAGGCTTGTCTATGTCCACGTTGTTGAGGTTAGCCACAAAGGCTATGGAGTCTCTTTCAACTCGTTCCTCTTCTCCAACCAATCACCAAGGCAATTGATTAAAGGGTTCCACTAAGTCACAAAGGGTAATACAAACGTCCCGGTGCTCAGCCACAAAGGATTGGAAACTCCCAGGCGACTGCTAGCCATCTAGGAGCCAAGCTCCAAGAGTAACGAACACACCAAGCGCCTAGGGCTTTACCAAGTGCACAAGAACGGAGAAGAAGGATCTTCTTGAGCTTTCTCACACTCTCTAGAGCCAAATCTCTTAAGGAATCACGGAGATCTTGAGCAAGGGAGTAGGGAGACAATGAGCTTGAGAGAGAGAGAGCGCCTTATGGAGTTTGTAGATATGACGAGGATGCTTAGGATCTTCAAATCCTGATGGTTCCTCCACATAGACTAGCTCGGAGAGTGAACCATTGAGAAAAGCACTCTTCACATCCATTTGATATAGCTTGAAATCATGATAGACAGCAAAGGCTAGAAGCATTCGAATGGCTTCAAGCCTTGCCACCGGTGCAAATGTCTCTTGAAAGCCTAGCCCTTCAACTTGAGTGAAACCTTGAGCAACCAATCTTGCTTTGTTCCTTGTCACCACACCATGTTCATCTTGCTTGTTTCAAAAGACCCACTTGGTGCCAATAACATTTGTCTTGGGTCTTTCCACCAATTCCCACACTTGATTTCTTTCAAAGTTGTTCAACTCCTCTTGCATAGCCATCACCCAATCTGGATCCTTAAGAGCTTCATCTACCTTAAGTGGCTCCAAGGAGGAAACAAACGAGTAAAATTTGCAAAAATTTGCTAGACGAGATCTAGTTGTTACCCCCTTTCTTATGCTCCCAAGAATGTTATCAATGGGATGATCCCGTTGTACACTTTGATGTATTCTTCGATGACATGGCCTATCTGAAGGTTGGTGTAGGGGTTGGTTGTCATCACCATCATCAGCTTGAGGCTCATTGTCATGAATTGATTCATCCTCTTGTTGATGGTTGCCCCAAACCTCGGAGCCTCCGTGCTCAGGCGTAGAACCTCTAGGCCCAGAGCCTCCACATCCAAGCGTGTAGCCTCTACATCCTACATGTTCATAGGACCTGGGATAGCAGTTGGCCCTTGGAGTGGTGTTGAAGCTTGGAGTGGAGGATCTTCTTCTTTAGTAGCTTCAACTAGTCTCACATCACATGTGGCCAATTGCTTGTTTGCTTCACAAGGCGGCGCTTCTTTTCCTACAACATCTAGATCAACTTGCTCCACTTGAGAACCATTAGATTCATCAAACACCACATCTACCATGATTTTACTTCTTCCGGTAGAAAGATTGAAAACCCGATAGGTGTGCTCATTTGGACCATAACCAAGAAGAAAGCCTTCATCAATTTTAGGTGCAAATTTAGAGCTTCGGGGTTTCTTGTTAAGAATGAAACATTTGCACCAAAATACTCTAAAGTATGACACCTTGGGTTTGTTACCAATTAGGAGCTCATATGAAGTCCTCTTGTAGTACTTGTGAAGATATAGGTGTTTAATAGCATGACAAGCGGTGTTGATTGCTTCGGCCCAATAATTGTTCGGAGTCTTGTACTCATCAAGCATTGTTCTTGCCATGACAATGAGAGTGCGGTTCTTCCTCTCAACCACCCCATTTTGTTGAGGGTTATATGGAGCCTAGAATTCATGCTTGATGCCCTCCTCATCAAGAAACTCTTCAACGTTGGTGTTGCGGAATTCGGTGCCATTGTCACTTTGCACCTTCTTGATAGGTAGCCCGAACTCTCTTTGTGCTCTTCTAATGAAGGTCTTCACCTTCCCTTGCACTTCACCCTTATCATACATGAAGAACACCAATGTGAAGCAAGAATAATCATCAATAATAACAAGACCATATTTGTTACTGCCAATGCTAATGTAGGCAACCGGCCCAAAGAGATCCATGTGGATGAGCTCCAATGGACTTGAGGTAGTGACGATGCTCTTTGGTGGGTGTGGTACCCCTACTTACTTTTTGGCTTGGCATCCTTTACATATCATATCTTTCTCATATTGAACATTTGTTAGTCCAAGGATGTGTTCCTCCTTTAGAAGTTTGGTCAAGTTCCTCATCTCAACATGAGCTAGTCGGTGATGCCATAACCAAGCCATGCTAGATTTTGCCACTAAACAAGTCTCAAGCATTGCTTTACTTTTGTTGAAATCAACTAGGTAAAGCTTGTCCTTCAAGCGACCCATAAAAGCAATAGAGGAATCCTCCCTTCTAGTGGTGGTCACACCCTTATCCGTAAAGTGACAATCATAGCCTATCTCACATAATTGTGATATGGACAATAGATTGTAACTTAGCGAATCAACATGTAAAACATTTGAAATTGAATGATCTGGAGTTATAGAGATTTTACCGACACCAAGCACTTCTCCTTTTGAATTATCTCCAAATACTATATTTTCACTTGGACCTTCCATTTGGGTATAAGATGAGAACATACTCTTCTCACTGGTCATATGATTTGTACATCCACTATCAAGCACCCAACTTGATCCACCAGAGGAGTATGCCTGCAAAACAAGTTTAGTTCCTTCTTTTAGGTCCCCAATTAGAATTGGGGCCTTGATTGTTAGCCACTAGAATCTTAGGAACCCATAGAGATCTTTTCACGTATATTTTGGCCTCATTTCCAACATACATGGCTACAACTTTACCAAGGTTGTTGCATCACAACACATAGCTAGAGGACATGCTCTCATGGGATGCATGGGTCTTGGGCTTGTAAGCATACTTATTCCTCTTTGGTATGATTGGGTTCTCCTTGACCTGCAGATGAGTGTTAGATGCTTTAGGAGCTTGTTGTCTTGGTCAAGGTGGTGCCTAGGTTCTATTGGAGCCACTGTTTTGGTAGACCCTGAAACCTCCACATTTTGGCACAAAGCCTCTAGGGCATGGAACCTCCACGTTTCTGCGTGGAGCCTCTGCATTCCGCATAGGCTGCACCTCACTAATGGTCTCCTTCTTCTCGAACCTAATGCAAGACACTCCATTCACCATCTTTCTTTCACTGGTCTTGCCACACTTCTTGTGGCCGAGACCATGTTTGATAAAAGGATGTCTTCCTTGAATGAACTTGGGCTTCTTGCTTACATCATCCATGCACCCACTAGCTATGATATTGTTGAGTCTTGCAATTTCCTTCTTCATAGCTTCCATATTAGCAAGGTTAGTAGCACAAGCTTCTAAATCAACATTGTAGCATCTATCACAACCCTTGCTAGTAGATGCATTAGAGATCTCACTTGCCTTCATAGGATGTGAGGTTTTATCCCTAAGGATGCTAAATTTCTCTTTAATCTCCTCATTTCTTGCCTTGAGGGCATTGTTCTTTTCTAGAAGAGTATTTAGATCATCCTTTAGGGTAGCTATGACACTTTCCGCTTGGTCAACTTCCAAACGTAAAGTTTCAACCTCACTTCTTTCCGATGCAAGAGCTTTCTTGCAAGTAATGTAGAGTTTCTCTTGTTTGGCAAGAGTAGCTTGAGTTCTCTCTAATTCATCTAGCGCCTTGGCTATGAAGTTCTTAGATTTTTTATCCATTTTACTTACCAAGTTGTTTACTTCATCATCACTCAATTCATCACTAGAGTCTATGTTGGATTCATCACTAGGTGGAGGAGAGGGTTTAAGCTTGGATTTAGGTTGTACCTTTTCTCGTTTGCCCATGAGACAAAAGAGTGTAGATCTCTCCTCATCATCGGTCAAGTTGGTGAAGAGCTTGGGTGAAGTAGAATGCTTCTTGATAGCAATGGTTGCAACTTTCCTTGTTTCTTCTTCACTTGAGCTATCATCATTTGAATCCCATTCATGACCAATATGAGCTTGACCCGAGTAGTTCTTCTTCTTGTGTTGGGTCTTGTCATCTTCCTTCTAGTGCTTCTTCTTCTTGTCTTTTTGGTCTTCTTTGTTCTCATAAGGACAATCGACAATGAAATGCTATGTGCTTCCATAATTATAGCATTTTCTCTTTTGCTTGTTGGGAAATCTCCTCTTCACAAACTTGTACCCTTCTCTTTTCAACCCCTTCTTGTATTTTCTCATGAACAAAGCAACATCACCAATCTCATAGGAGGACACTTCATCTTCTTCTTCATCACTTGAGTCACTTGATAAAACAACCGTCTCAACCTTGCTTGATCTAGATTTTGGTGGCTTGCTTGAGGTGAAGGCCTTGTTTGATTTGTTTGCCTTGAGAGCTACCTCTTTGACCTTCAAGTTCTCCATCTTTGCTTTTAGCTCTCCAAGCTTCTTCCTTTGTTGTATCTCCATATCCATGAGCTCATGAGTGAGTATTCTTCCAAGAACATCACTAGGGGTGAACTCTTTAAACCTCTTCTTCTCTCTAATCAATGTCACAAGAGTTGGGTTTCTTGGTGCAAATGCTTCTAACATCACTTTTACAACATGATGATCATCCAAGTCATCCCCACCCAAGCCTCTAATTATTCCAACTATCACCATCAATCTATCAAACATCTCTTGAGGGCCTTCTCCATCCTTGATAACAAACCTGTTGAGTTGAGCCATCAATAGATCAGTCTTGGACTTCTTTACCTTACTAACTCCTTCATGTGCAAGGTGAAGAGTGTCCCAAATCTCCTTAGCAATCTCCAAACCAATCACTTTGTTGTACTCTTCCGAGCTTAATGCACTTAGAAGAGCACTAGTAGCTTGAGCATTGTGAGGTATCATGCGAATCTCTCTTGGTGTGGGATTTTTGGGATCCACGAAGATCTTCAAAACATACACACACAATATTCCACAGTCTCCGGATGCAGTCCAATAAGATAAGCCTTCATTCATATGCTTCCACTTGGCGAAATTAGTCCCATCAAATTGGGCTGCGGGTATCTTGATGTGAGTGTTAGTAGGCAAATTTAAGGAATCATAATTAAAGGATACACTCGAATATGATCCCTTGGTGTTGGACTTGAGTGTTCTCTTTGGTAGCATTTGAGCATAGTACTCATCATCATCATCTCCATTCTCTAACTCGTTGCTTGGTTGTGGACTTGATTCCACTTTTCTTCTTGCTTTGAGTTTCTCCTTCTCCTTGTTCTTGTTCTTGTTCTTTTCTCTTTGCTTGTCTCCCTTGGAGGATCCCTTTCCACCAAGCTTGAGCTTTGGAAGTCGCTCAAGTGCCTGCTGTAGGATCATCCTCAAGAGCTTCTTATTCTTCTCCACTTGGAACATCTTCATAACGTTCCTCTCCATCTTCCTCCAGTTCTCTTTCTCTAGGACTTGCCATTTCCTCACACTGGTTAAGTGCTATCACGAGGAAACCCGCTCTAATACCAATCGAAAGGATCTAGGAAGTGGCCTAGAGGATGAGTGAATAGCCCTTTTTCTAAAATTTAATCAATTTTACAAAACCTATCAGAACATGGAACCTCTGGACCTGAGCAGTGGAGGTTCTAGGATGTGGAGGTTACTAGACTAAGCATGGAACCTCCTGAGATCAGGAGATGAAATCGATCTACTGTGGTATTTAGCGAATGAAAAATAGATCAAGTGTAATACCAATCTTCCTAGGGAGTTTGTTGAGCTATCCAATTGGTTGGTTGCACCTAGAAGATGAGGAACTCGTAGATTCGGATGCAAACCCTAAAAATCAATTCAAATCACAAGTAATAGCAACAACAATCACAAACACAAGAGACATAAGGATTTATCCTATGGTTCAACTCGCCATAAAGGCTTGTCTACGTCCACGTTGTTGAGGTTAGCCACAAAGGCTATGGAGTGTGGCAGAACCACCCGAAATAGCATACTTACGAAGGCGCTCGTCTTCCACCAGACACTAAGCACCCCGAAGCAACTACAGCGAGCGGTGTCCGTCGGGCACACCCCGAGGGAGAACCCGAAAGATCCACATTTTTCCCAAGGATCCAATAATGAGAATGAGTTACATCACAAGTCCATTTCATACATTAGAGTTTCTTAAAAAGTACATTATTACAATACCAAATATAGAGTGCGGAATGATAAATAGCAGGAATATTGAAAGATAACATCTAGCTGATAAGATAACTAAGGATTCCGTCTGAGCCCACCAGAAGGATCCTCCATACAAGGTACTCCTCAAACATCACCTGTAACAGGGGTAAATAAACCCTGAGTACACAATGTACTCACAAGACTTATCCGACCAGTGGGAATACTTTCCTCGACTCCAAGGAATATGCTAGGCTTTATGGTTGCTAGTTTTCTTTAGCAGAAAGCAATACTAATAGTGAGTCCTTATTGATGCTTTATTATTATCAGTCCATATTAAGTTTTCATCTAGTCAATCTATATAAGCACATGTTCTACTTTCAAGCAAGAGTTGAGCAATCAGTTGCTATTCCTTCTCCTTTTCCACTTCCTAGTTCTTACTACGGTGCTAAACCGCAGACAAGACGTACCGGATAGCCCAAGCGATTCACGAATCAATGTGCCCAGCTGGGTGCCCCGAAGACACATGCCCCACTTGTACCCTAGGCACAAGCAGGACTAACCCACCACTCTCCTGTCCTGGTTGTCCTAGGTCCCCATCCAAACTTGGACTCCAAGCCCCCGCCCCTGAGTCCCGGACTCAGTGCGGTGCAAGGACCTCCACCACCTCCTCTTCCCATCAGTCAATTCCGAAAAGAGCCAGATCTGCGACAAGAGAGCAGTAAGTCTTCCCTGCGCCCATACCCAAGTATGTGCTTGGGACAATAATCTATGACTTGCCTAGAGTCATATGCAACGACCGATCCTTAATCGACATGGACAGGGAAAAGTGTAACCGGGCTATGCCCTATTGGCCGTAGGACACAACCCCTCACACCCACCAGTACCAAATCCACATCCCTACCCGGTCACCATTTTCCTTTCCATTATTTCATCATGATATCATAGTTTAATCACCTATTTGCGTGTAACGATAGGTTACTCATGCTACCGACATCCTGAGCATAGCAACTACTCGACCTAGGACTAGTAGGACTCATGGGTAGATATACTTATGCATGTAGTTTCCATAAAATGCCTGTAACATAAATGCATATCATATAAATATATTCAGGGATCCTTTAAAAATAGGGGTTATGCACCAGGGGCTTGCCTTGGGCAGGTGCCGGGTCAGCAAGGTCAGTACCAATAGGCTCCTAGGGCCTCCTCCTATGCGAAGATCTCCTCGTATTCCTCAATCACCTCGTCGTACTCTGGCTCACCGACGGGTACAAAGTCTACCTGTTCATGATCTACATGAAATGATGATGCAATGCTTAATAAGATGACAACAACAACTCTTTGCCTAAAAGTACATCTATTAAACTACTAAGTGAGGTCTACCCACTAAGGCTAAGATACGTACCAGCACCACTAACAAGTATGAACGTGACATACATTCTTACGGTGACTACTGGATATTCCTACTCCTAATGCCAATTTATGATACATACAATAAAGCAAGGATAATAACTACGCTATTAAGTAACTCGCTCTACGGCTACCAATTTTACAGCAAGTATATAAAGGCCTAAGGAACCTACTGTAACAATCTCAAAGCTAAAGCTATTGTCAGTTTGCCACAATAATTCCTGCAATTATTGATCGATATAACGCTAAGCTTTCTACTTAAATCTTATGAGCCTACCATCCTAATAGCTAACGGTGAACTAACTATACTAACAGGTAGATGGCATTTTTGCGAACCTACCAAACTTAGTTTCACTATTTTTGGACAACCATGCAATTTACTACGATTTATCGAAGTTGGATTCATAACAAAAATAAATAAGCATTTCTATTCTCTGGAAAATAAGAAAACCAAATTCTCCCTGTCGGCCCACAACGCGTGGCTCGGCCTAGAGCGCCATCCTGCCCATGCGCGTCAGCAAGCCACCGCGCGGCCCACGTGGAGGCGCGGCCTAGCCAGGCCAACGGCCCATGACGAGGGAGGCCTGCGCGCCACGGTGATTATGCACGGGCACCCCCGAAGTACTATGAAATCACAGCGAGCTCCAAGACACTATTTCCCCAGTCTACGATTTTACAGCTGCACCCTCCCTTTTCTACTTCTTTACCACGGCTAAGTCCCTGGCCCCCAGGGCGCGCACCGGCGTGACGGCGTGGGCACAGGACGGACACACCGGCGACACCCGAGTCCCCAAGACCTAACTAAGGGGCCGATGAGTACCTCCAAGGCAGCACACGTGGTCTGGAAGCGGTTTGGCGAGCAGGGGTGTCATCCTGGAATCCCTCCCCGGCAGTGAACCCAGACCTGCAATGGCGGAGGCATTCCCGTAAGCCACAGTGATAATGAAACAAACCACACAGCTAATGAGCTCGAGTAACCACTCACAAAGACCCTTGCGGTGATCGTCTAGTCGGAGGAAGCCCGAGCAGTGCTGGCCACATGCGCACCGACGAGGTGACAGCGCCCGACGATGGCACGACCACGGCGGTGGTGGCTGGCCTTCTATGAAGCTAAGGCTGAGGTGCACGGGGTGCTTAGGAGGGTACGGCAAAGCGGTGGGTGCACTGAATCGCTACGAGGTGCACTGCGTGGCTGGCTTGCCGTCGAGGAGTGCCAGCGCGGTCTTATGGACCCGGTGGCGTAGGATTATGAAATTACGGCCCTGTGCAATGGCATACACAGCAAGGTGGGGATGGGATGCGGCCAGATACTTAACGAAGCCGAGCCTAAGCCAAATTGGAGTCTAACGCTATGGTCGCGGCGAATTGAGAAGAATCATTTCGGCGGCCAAGGCGACAGCAGAGACAGGGGAGGTCATGGCTTGGCTCGTCTGCGGCGCCAACGCATGGCCAACATCACCACTACAGAACAATGGGACAGGCGGGACATATCCCCAGACAATTGTCTACACGGACACAGCAGCAAGGCGACGAGCGCGGTATGGCGCCATCGCTGCGGGCAGCGCCAGACAACCGACGCAGAGCGATGCAACGCGGAGGGGATGGCGGGGCAGGCGGACGTCCTTCAAGCGCACAGCCAAGGAGTCAACGGAGCAGAGCTAGGCCTAGTCACTGGCGACGTGCAGTGCATGACCCGGCACGTCTCCGACCAAGGTAGGACAAGGCGCTGGTAGAGCTCAGCCAGTGCCCAGGGCGCAGCGTGTCAGCTGGCGAGGCGACCCGCGTGGTAGTGCGGGTAGCAACTAGCCAAGGCAGCAGCGCATGGCCAGCTTGCGTCGTAGTCATGGCGACAATGCAGATGCGGCTAGCGCAAGAGCATGAGCCGACGAACCAGCAGCAGCGCCCAGCCGCGCAACAGCGGTCTAGCCATTTGGAACAGCAGTGCAGTCAGCCTTGGTGCGTAGCACAAAGGCCACACATGCACAGACGTGGCGGTGCGTGCAGTTCGTGCGGCAGCGCGTGCTGGCAGACCAGCAGCAGTGGTGACCGCGCCCAGGCGATGCCCTGTGCCGTGCACGCATTTTAAAGTAGCTTAAAAACTTGTACATGATGCTTCAACAACTGAACCAACTATCCTATGCACTAGAGGGTACGTTGGGCCGTCTAACAGAGCCAAGATATCATACCACATCCTAAGCCAATCGCCCACAACTATCGCCAAAGGTGGCTTCGTCGACCCAGTTGTAAATCTTCGCGAAACGACGTCGCTCCTGAACGATTTCACGTCGCATCCCCATTTCGGCCTATGAACACACTATCTAACTATCCTTGCCCATGACTAGCTAATTATTGTTGTTCACAAATGTTCTTTAGCCCTTTTGTTTCCAGAGCCATTCGATTAGACGGTATTACATGAAATGTAACCACGGACTCATGTTTTGCCTGATTGTTTCAAGTGCTAAACTTTGATTTATAATTCATGTCACACACATAATTATGATGCTCATGAAATGTTTTAGCAAAACATTACAATGTAACACCGGGGTCTTACAAATCTACCCCCCCTAAAACAAAATCTCGACCCAAGATTTTATGTGCCTAGTGTGAGAAAGAGGTAGGGAGTACATTAGGCGCAATAACTAACTATCCGACCTAGAGAGGAGATGGGGGTAATGCTTTGATATGTAGCTCTCTTGCTCCTAGGTGGCTTTGTCTTCTGAATGATTTTGCCATTGCACCTTGTAAAATTTTATCACCCGGTTCCTGGTCACTATCTCCTTCTCATCCAAGATTTTTATAGGATGCTCCACATAAGACAGATTAGGTTGGAGCGGAAGTCCTTCTATTTCCATAGATTCTTCAGGAACTCATAGGCATTTCTTCAATTGCGAGATGTGAAATACATTGTGAACCACTGAGAGAATTTCAGGGAGTTGGAGACGACAAGCAACGGGGCCACACTGCTGCAACACCTTGTATGGACCCACATACCGAGGGGCTAACTTGCCATGGACACCAAACCGATGCACCCCTCTCATAGGAGATACCTTGAGATACGCATAATCCCCAACTGCAAACTCCAAAGGCCTTCTTCGCTTGTCTGTGTAAGCCTTTTGCTGGCTTTGAGCTGCCTTTAAGTGTTCACGAATTATATCTACTTTCTCTTGAGCCTCCTTTATGAAATTAGGCCTGAAGTACCCATGGTATCCTACTTCAACCCAGTTTAGTGGCATCCTACACTTCTGCCCATATAAAGCTTTAAATGGCACCATGTGGATACTCTCTTGGTAGCTGTTATTATATGAAAATTCAGCCAGCTTCAAACACTGATCCCACTTCTTAGGAAAAGAGATGGTGCAAGCCCGCAGCATATCCTCGAGCACCTGGTTCACCCTTTCAGTTTGACCATCAGTTTGTGGGTGGTATGCCGAGCTTCTGAGAAGACGAGTACCCAGACATTCCTGGAGTTTCTCCCAGAAACGAGAGACAAAAACTGACCCTCTATCAGAGATGATGGTGAGAGGAACTCCATGTAGGGTCACAATCCAATCAAAGTATATCTCCGCATACTTCTTGGCAGTGTATCTAGTATCCACCGGAAGGAAGTGGGCAGACTTGGTGAGACGGTCCACAATGACCCAAATAGAATCAAAGCCTATGGAGGTGCGAGGTAAACCCACAATGAAATCTAGGGAAATATCCTCCCATTTCCAAACATGAATGGGCAAAGGCTGTAGATATCCAGGAGCACGCATATGATCTGCCTTGACTCTATCGCAAGTGTCACACTCCACAACAAACTAGGTGATATCTTACTTCATGTAGGACCACCAGTATAGTTGGCGCAGATCATGGTACATCCTGTTGCTACCAGGGTGGATAGACAGCTTTGAATGATGGGCTTCATGCAAAATCTTTCTTCTCAACTCCTCATTAGATGGAACCACTAGTCTATTCTTGTATCTCACGACCCCCTACTCATCAATGCTAAAATGAGGGCCACGCCCTTCAGCCATCAACTTCCTGATGTGAGGAATCTCTTCGGAGTCTTCCTTCTGCTCCCGAATAATTTGCCCTAGCAATTCCGAGGTCAATGCAATCTGAGCTAGCACCTCTGTGTGGTGGAGTGACAAGGGTATCTCCTCAACCTGATGTGACTTATGACTCAAAGCATCAGCTACCACATTGGCTTTTCCTAGATGATAATGGACTTCCAAACTATAATCCTTTATCAACTCTAACCATCTCCTTTGCCTCATGTTCAACTCAGACTGAGTGAAAATATATTTAAGGCTCTTGTGGTTAGTAAAGATATGCACTTTGTTGCCCAACAAATAATGCCTCCAAATCTTCAGAGAGTGGACTACAGTAGCTAGCTCTAAATCATGGGTGGGGTAGTTCACCTCGTGCTTCTTCAGTTGGCGTGAAGCATAAGCTATCACACGCCCATCTTGCATAAGCACACATCCCAATCCTATCTTCAAGGCATCACAGTAAACATCAAAGGGCCTCTCAATATCTGGTTGGGCCAACACAGGAGCAGTGGTCAGAAAAGTCTTTAGGGACTGAAAAGCTTCTTCACAAGCTGGACTCCAATCAAACTTAGCTTCTTTCTGGAGCAGCTTGGTCATGGGCTGGGCTATCTTGGAGAAATCAGGGATGAAATGCTGATAGTATCTAGCTAGACCAAGGAACTAACAGATTTGGTGCACAGACCTAGGAGACTTCCAATCTAATACATCTTGCACCTTGCTAGGATCTACAGAAACGCCTTCAGGTGTCAACACATGCCCCAAAAACTACACTCGATCTAACCAAAACTCACACTTGCTAAATTTAGCATACAACTGGTGCTCCCTTAGTCGAGTTAGTACTATTCGGAGGTGACGGGCATGCTCTTCATCATTCTTGGAATAGATCAAGATGTCATCAATGAAAACCACCACAAACTTATCCAACTCTGGCATGAAAACTAAATTCATCAGGTACATGAAGAAGGCAGGAGCGTTGGTGAGACCGAAAGACATCACTAGGTACTCATACAACCCATACCTAGTAGAGAAAGCTGTCTTTGGTATATCCTGTGGCCTGATCTTGATCTGATGGTAGCCCGATCGAAGATCTATCTTCGAGAACACCATGGCACCAGCTAACTGATCAAACAAAGTATCTATGCGGGGCAAATGATACTTGTTCTTAACTGTTACCGCATTGAGGGGGCAGTAATCCACACACATCCACAGAGTACCATCCTTCTTCTTCACAAAAATAGCTGGGCAACCCCATGGTGAAGAACTAGGGCGGATGAAACCATTGTCCATCAACTCTTCCAGTTGCTTCTTCATTTCTGCTAGTTCCCTCAGAGCCATGCGGTACAGACATCTAGAGATAGGAGTAGTACCAGGCTCAAGCTCAATGGAGAATTCTACCTCATGGTCTGGTGGCAATCCAGGAAGATCTTCAGGGAACACATTCGGGAACTCACATACTACTGGAATGGAGGTAAGATCAGGAATGGCTTCAGCATGGGCAGCAACAGGTAAGGCCGGTTCTAAGGGTATGATGAGAGACATCCTATCCTTAGAAGAAGGAAGCCGTAACTCTACACTTCTTCTCTTCATATCCAATACTACCTCATACACCCACAACCAGTTCATTCTAAGAATAGCATCAATGCCTTGCCCAGGCATTATCATGAACTGTAGATGGTAAGTATGGGTGGCTAATACCAAACTTACTGTATCCATGCGGGTATGATGAGAGACATCCTATCCTTAGAAGAAGGAAGCCGTAACTCTACATTTCTTCTCTTCATATCCAATACTACCCCATACACCCACAACCAGTTCATTCCAAGAATAGCATCAATGCTTTGCCCAGGCATTATCATGAACTATAGATGGTAAGTGTGGGTGACTAATACCAAACTTACTGTATCCATGCGGGTATTGATGAACATCTAAGAACTTGTAGTATGGATCTTATAGGCATACGGTATAGCCAATAGTGATAAGTTGTGCCGCTCTACAAACCCCATGCTCATAAAGGAATGCGATGCACCAGAATCAAACAACACCAAAGCTAGATGGGAGTCGATGGTAAACATACCAGCCATAACTGTCTCCTGCTGCACAACCTGCTGAGCATCCATGAAGTGCACCTGACCAGATCTGCTGGGCACCTTCCTCTTGATGATAGTCCTCTTAATAAGCCTAGAATTTACAAACGGCTGAGACGACTGAGTTGCCTGTTGCTGAGGACACTCCCTGGCATAGTGGCCATCCTTACCACACTTGAAACAAGCACCAGGCTTGTTCCCGAATCCCTAACGAGGTGGGACCCATTGTTCCTGAGTCTGCTGAGGCTGCACCTGCTGCGGAGGTGCCTTGTACTGAGTAGCGGAAGTCTACGACGTCTACTAGGGTGACCGGAATGGAGGCCCGCCGGATGGTTGATAGGGCCCCTGCCTAACAACTTGTACCTTCTGTGTATGAGGGTGGCTAGAGGATCCAGCTACCACCTGCTTCCACTTCCAATCCGCCTGAGATGCCCGCTGAAAACCCTCAAGAGCAATGGCGGCGTTCATCAGAGCCCCAAAGGTCTGATAGTTCCGTAGATACAGTTTTCCTGAAGGACGAGAGTGAGACCACGAAAGAAGCAGTCCCTCTTCTTGTCATCCGTATCCACCTGACTACCAGCATACTAAGCCAAGTGGTTAAACTGGGTCACATACTCCATTACCATCCTACTCCCTTGGCGTAGCTCCATGAACTCGGTCACCTTCTAGTTGATCACACCAGTAGGTATGAAGAACTCGTGAAAGGCAGTGGAGAACTCCTGCCATGTTGTCGGATGATCCGGCAGCTCCGCGGCCTAGAAAGTTTCCCACCAGGCACCTGCTGACCCCAAAAGCTACTAGGACGCAAAGTGCACCTTCTACTCATTGGCCACTCTGAGTAGCCAAAACTTTTGCTCCAACGTGCGAAGCCAGTGCTCTGCCTCCAAAGGCTCATCCGATGGTGTGAATGTGGGCGGGTGGGCTTGATGAAGTCCTGGTAAGAGGACTGTCCCTCAGCATGGTGAGCACCACCCCCATTCCCACTGTTGCCCCCGGGGCCTCCACGGGCAAGGCCCGCGATGGCCTATGCCATAATCTCCATGGCACAAGCTGTCTCCCGACGAGCAGCGGCTGACTCCCGATGAGCAGCCAACAACTCCACCATGATCTCCCTAGGGGACATTGGCGGAGGCGGTGGCGGTGGTGGGAAAGGATGAGGAACTAGAGGTGGAACCTCCCGAGCACTGTCACCTTGGCCCTCGTTGGCCGCTCCCGAACTGGTGCTCCCACGTCTAGACCTCAGATTCATCTATAAGAGAGACGAACCATCCCTTAGGACACCTTCCCGATCAGAATCTAGGGATTAAAGAGATGACAGCACATTTATTAAAGCACTCATTTAGGTAGTCCTACCAATTTACTACTCACTTATACGTGAAGGGGATTTATAGTTCAAGTAAGATGCTATAATATGATGCATGCTTCGACCTATACGTTCACTCAAGCTAGAATATAGCGGCATTTATAAAAAATTTTGGCACATCGCACACTCACTTTCCATATACTAAGCGATTTCTTACGCAGCGTAAGTCAGTGTACCTGCAGAAACTGATTAGATAAAACTAGTGCTGCTATCCTAGATAGACCATATAGCTAGGGCTTATACTTATATAACTTAATCACATCCTACTTTTTGCAAAACTTTTGTTGGTCAAACTTATAGTTTTGTAAAAGAGTGAGGAACTCGTGACCATTATTGGCTCTGGTACCAACTATGGTAGAACCGCCCGAAATAGCATACTTATGGAGGCACTCGTCTTCCACCAGAAACTAAGCACCCCGAAGCAACTACAGCGAGCGGTGTCCGTCGGGCACACCCCGAGGGAGAACCCGAAAGATCCACATTTTTTCCCAAGGATCCAATAATGAGAACGAGTTACATCACAAGCCATTTCATACATTAGAGTTTCTTAAAAAGTACATTATTACAATACCAAATATAGAGTGCGGAATGATAAACAGCGGAATATTGAAAGATAACATCTAGCGATAAGATAACAAGGATTCCGTCTGAGCCCACCAGAAGGATCCTCCATACAAGGTACTCCTCAAACATCACCTGCAACAGGGGTAAATAAACCCTGAGTACACAATGTACTCACAAGACTTATCCGACCAGTGGGAATACTTTCCTGACTCCAAGGAATATGCTAGGCTTTATGGTTGCTGGTTTTCTTTAGCAGAAAGCAATACTAATAGTGAGTCCTTATTGATGCTTTATTATTATCAGCCATATTAAGTTTTCATCTAGTCAATCTATATAAGCACATGTTCTACTTTCAAGCAAGAGTTGAGCAATCATTGCTATTCCTTCTCCTTTTCCACTTCTAGCTCTTACTACGGTGCTAAACCACCGACAAGCCATACCGGATAGCCCAGCGATTCACGAATCAATGTGCCCAGCTGGGTGCCCCAAAGACACACGCCCCGCTTGTACCCTAGGCACAAGCAGGACTAACCCACCACTCTCTTGTCCTGGGTGTCCAGGTCCCCATCCAAACTTGGACTCCAAGCCCTCGCCCTTGAGTCCTAGACTCAATGCGGTGCAAGGACCTCCACCACCTCCTCTTCCCATCAGTCGATCCAGAAAGAGCCGGATCCACAACAAGAGAGCAGTAAGTCTTCCCTATGCCCATACCCAAGTATGTGCTCGGGACAATAATCTGTGACTTGCCTAGAGTCATATGCAACGACCAGTCCTTAATCGACATGGACAGGGAAAAAGTGTAACCGGGCTATGCCATGTTGGCCGCAAGACACAACCCCTCACACCCACCAGTACCAAATCCACATCCCTATCCGGTCACCATTTTCCTTTCCATTATTTCATTATGATATCATAGTTTAATCACCTATTTGTGATTAATGACATGTTACTCATGCTACCGACATCTTGAGCATAGCAACTACTCGACCTAAACGAGTAGGACTCATGGGTAGATATACTTATGCATGTAGTTTCCATAAAATGCCTGTAACGTAAATGCATATCATATAAATATATTCTGTGATCCTTTAAAAATAGGGGTTATGCACCAGGGCTTGCCTTGGGTAGGTGCTAGGTCAGCAAGGTCAGTACCAATAGGCTCCTGGGCCTCCTCCTGTGCGAAGATCTCCTCCTCGTATTCCTCGATCACCTCATCGTACTCCGGCTCACCGATGGGTACGAAGTCTACCTGTTCGTGATCTACATGAAAAGATGATGCAATGCTTAATAAGATGACAACAACAACTCTTCGCCTAAAAGTACATCTATTAAACTACTAAGTGAGGTCTACCCACTAAGGCTAAGATACGTACCAGCACCACTAACAAGTATGAATGTGACATATATTCTTACGGCGACTATGGATATTCCTACTCCTAATGCCAATTTACGATACATACAATAAAGCAAGGATAATAACTACGCTATTAAGTAACTCGCTCTATGGCTACCAATTTTACAGCAAGTATATAAAGGCCTAAGGAACCTACTATAACAATCTCAAAGCTAAAGCTATTGTCAGTTTGCCACAATAATTCCTGCAATTATTGATCGATATAACGCTAAGCTTTCTACTTAAATCTTATGAGCCTACCATCCTAATAGCTAACGGTGAACTAACTATACTAACAGGTAGATGACATTTTTGCAAACCTACCAAACTTAGTTTCACTATTTTTGGACAACCATGCAATTTACTACGATTTATCGAAGTTGGATTCATAACAAAAATAAATAAGCATTTCTATTCTCTGGAAAATAAGAAAACCGAATTCTCCCCGTCGGCCCACAACACGTGGCTCGGCCTAGAGCGCCATCCCGCCCGCGCGCGTCAGCAGGCCACCGCACAGCCCACGCGGAGGCAAGGCCCAGCCGGCCAACAGCCCGTGACGGGGGAGGCCTGCGTGCCATGGCGATTATGCACGGGCACCCCCGAAGTACTATGAAATCACAGCGAGCTCCAAGACACTATTTCCCATGTCTACGATTTTACAGCCGCACCCTCCCTTTTCTACTTCTTTACCATGGCTAAGTCCCTGGCCCCCAAGGCGCGCACCGGTGCAACGACGTGGGCACAGGACGGCCACGCTGGCGACACCTGAGTCCCAAAGACCTAACTAAGGGGCCGATGAGTACCTCCAAGGTAGCACACGTGGTCTGGAAGTGGTTTGGCGAGCAGGGGCGTCGTCTCAGAATCCCTCCCCGGTGGTGAACCCAGACCTGCAATGGCGGAGGCGTTCCCATAAGCCACAGTGACAATGAAACAAACCACACAGCTAATGAGCTCGAGTAACCACTCACAAAGACCCTTGCGGTGATGGTCTGGCCGGAGGAAGCCCAAGCAGTGCTGGCCACATGCGCACCGACGAGGTGACAGCGCCCGGTGATGGCACAACCGTGGCGGTGGTGGCTGGCCTGCTACGAAGCTAAGGCTGAGGTGCATGGGGTGCTCAGGATGGTACGGCAAAGCGGTGGGTGCACTGAATCGCTACGAGGTGCACTGCGTGGCTGGCTTGCCGTCGAGGAGTGCCAGCGCGGTCTTATGGACCCGGTGGCATGGGATTATGAAATTACAGCCCTGTGCAACGGCATACATAGCAAGGTGGGATGGGACATGGCCAGATACTTAACGAAGCCGAGCCTTAGCCAAATTGGAGTCTAACGCTACGGTCACGGCGAATTGACAAGAATCATCTCGGTGGCCAAGGCGACAGCGGAGACAGGGGAGGTCATGGCTTGGCTCATCTACGGTGTCAATGCATGGCCAACATCACCACTATGGAACAATGGGATAGGCGAGATGTATCCCTAGATGGCTACCTGCACAGCCACAGCAACAAGGCGACGAGCGTGGTATGGCGCCATCGCTGTGGGCAGCGCCAGACAACCGACGCAGAGCGATGTGATGTGGAGGGGATGGCGGGGCAGGCGGACGTCCTTCGAGCGCACAGCCAAGGAGTCAATGGAGCAGAGCTGGGCCTAGCTGCTGGCGACATGCAGTGCATGACCCGACGCGTCTACGACCAAGGCAGGACAAGGCGCTGGCAGAGCTCGGCCGGCGCCTTGGGCACAGCGCGTTAGCTGGTGAGGTGACCCATGCGGTAGTGCAGGCAGCAACCAGACAAGGCAGCAGCGCATGGCCGGCTCATGTCGTAGTCACGGCGATAGTGCGGATGCGGCTAGCGCAAGAGCGCGCGTGCCGGCAAACCAGCAGCAGCGCCTAGCCACGCAGCAGCGGTGGCCGTGGTCAGCGCGTGGTGGTGGGTGAGCAGTAGCAGTGCAGGCAGCCTTGGTGTGCAGCGCAAAAGGCCGTGCATGCATAGACATGGCGGTGCGTGCGGTCCGCACGACAGCGCGCGCTAGCAGACCAGCAGCAGCGGTGACTGCACCCAGGCGATGCCCTGTGCTGTGCATGCATTTTAAAGCAGCTTAAAAACTTGTACACGATGCTTCAACAACTGAACAAACTATCCTATGCACCAGAGGGTACATTGGGCTGTCTAACGGAGCCAAGATATCATACCACATCCTAAGCCGATCGCCCCACAACTATCGCCAAAGGTGGCTTCGTCGACCCAGTTGTAAATCTTCGCAAAACGACGTCGCTCCGAATGATTTCACGTCGCATCCCCATTTCAGCCTATGAACACACTATCTAACTATCCTTGCCCACGACTAGCTAATTATCGTCGTTCACAAATGTTCTTTAGCCCTTTCGTTTCCAGAGCCATTCAATTAGACGGTATTACATGAAATGTAACCACGGACTCATGTTTCGCCTAATTGTTTCAAGTGCTGAACTTTGATTTATAATTCATGTCACACACATAATTATGATGCTCGTGAAATGTTTTAGCAAAACATTACAATGTAACACCGGGGTATTACATGGAGTCTCTTTCAACTCGCTCCTCTTCTCCAACCAATCACCAAGGCAATTGATTGGAGGGTTCCACTAAGTCACAAAGGGTAATACAAATGTCCCAGTGCTTAGCCACAAAGGATTGGGAGCTCCCAGGCGACTGCTAGTCATCTAGGAGCCAAGCTTCAAGAGTAACGAACACACCAAGTGGCTAGGGCTTTACCAAGTGCACAAGAACAGAGAAGAAGGATCTTCTCAAGCTTTCTCACACTCTCTAGAGCCAAATCCCTCAAGGAATCACAGAGATCTTGAGCAAGGGAGTTGGGAGACAATGAGCTTGAGAGAGAGAGCGCGCCTTATGGAGTTTGTAGACATGACGAGGATGCTTAGGATCTTCAAATCCTGGTGGTTCCTCCACATAGACTAGCTCAGAGAGTGGACAATTGAGAAAAGCACTCTTCACATCCATTTGATATAGCTTGAAATCATGATAGACAGCAAAGGCTAGAAGCATTCGAATGGCTTCAAGCCTTGCCACCGGTGCAAATGTCTCTTGAAAGCCTAGCCCTTCAACTTGAGTGAAACCTTGAGCAACCAATCTTGCCTTGTTCCTTGTCACCACACCATGTTCATCTTGCTTGTTTCAAAAGACCCACTTGGTGCCAATAACATTTGTCTTGGGTCTTTCCACCAACTCCCACACTTGATTTCTTTTAAAGTTGTTCAACTCCTCTTGCATAGCCATCACCCAATCCAGATCCTTAAGAGCTTCATCTACCTTAAGTGGTTCCAAGGAGGAAACAAACGAGTAAAATTTGCAAAAATTTGCTAGACGACATCTAGTTGTTACCCCTTTCTTATGCTCCCAAGAATGTTATCAATGGGATGATCCCATTGTACACTTTGATGTATTCTTAGATGACATGGCCTATCTGAAGGTTGCTATAGGGGTTGGTTGTCATCACCATCATCAACTTGAGGCTCATTGTCATGAATTGATTCATCCTCTTGCTGATGGTTGCCCTAGACCTTGGAGCCTCCGTGCTTAGGTGTAGAACCTCCAGGCCCTAGAGCCTCCGCATCCAAGCATGGAGCGTCTGCATCCTACATGTTCACAGGACCTAGGACAGCAGTTGGCCCTTGGAGTGGTGTTGAAGCTTGGAGTGGAGGATCTTCTT
The DNA here is from genome assembly GCF_019320115.1 of Miscanthus floridulus. Classification (NCBI taxonomy): domain Eukaryota; kingdom Viridiplantae; phylum Streptophyta; class Magnoliopsida; order Poales; family Poaceae; genus Miscanthus; species Miscanthus floridulus. The sequence goes on from NC_089584.1 coordinate 61,796,486, forward strand.
TTTTAGTAGCTTCAACTAGTCTCACATCACCTGTGGCCAATTGCTTGATTGCTTCACAAGGTGTCGCTTCTTTTCCTACAACATCTAGATCAACTTACTCCACTTGAGAGCCATTAGATTCATCAAACATCTTGTCTACCATGATTTTAGTTCTTCTGGTAGAAAGATTGAAAACCCAATAGGCGTGCTCGTTTGGACCATAACCAAGAAGAAAGCCTTCATCAATCTTAGGTGCAAGTTTAGAGCTTCGGGGCTTCTTGTTAAGAATGAAACATTTACACCCAAATACTCTAAAGTATGACACCTTGGGTTTGTTACCGGTTAGGAGCTCATATGAAGTCCTCTTGTAGTACTTGTGAAGATATAGGCGGTTGATAGCATGACAAGCGGTGTTGATTGCTTTGGCCCAATAGTTTTCCAAAGTCTTATACTCATCAAGCATTGTTCTTGCCATGTCAATGAGAGTGTGGTTCTTCCTCTCAACTACCCCATTTTGTTGAGGGGTGTATGGAGCTGAGAATTCATGATTGATGCCCTCCTCATCAAGAAACTCTATGGCTAGGGCTTCACCAAGTGCACAAGAATGGAGGAGAAGGATCTTCATGAGCTTTCTCACACTCTCTAGAGCCAAATCCCTTAAGGAATCAAGGAGATCTTAAGCAAGGGAGTTGGGAGACACTGAGCTTGAGAGAGAGAGCTTCTATTTGAAGTGAATGAGTCAGGGAAGAAGATGACCATTGGGGGCGAAGGGGTGAGGTATAAATACCCCCATCATCACCCACAAAATGGTCATGTCTGATAGACCCTAGAGCCTCCACGTCAGGATGTAGAGGTTCCGTGCCTGAGCACAGAGGTTCCACATAGGCCAGAGCAGATAAGAATTCAGCCCGACTGGCTTTTTGTGGCTGGGATTATTTGAGATGTAGATGGAGTTTTGAGCACTTGGTTCCACCCAACACACCATTAGTATCCCCTTGATAGCACGGCTTGTCCTGTAACTCAATTTCAAAATATAAAATGAAGTAAACTAGCTCTTTGAGCCATTGCAAGCCATCCAATTAAATTGACGGGTCTCCTCCTTTGTTTCTTTGCACCCACGATGATCAGGCAATTTGCTTGCTAAGATTTATTCTCACCCCTTTATCTTTCTAGGTGCTTGTTGATTGGATGCTATTGGCGGTGCTTAACTCACATTTCTGCTGCCAACGTTTAAACAAAATAAACAAATGTGCACACCAAAACTTAGAATTAGGGATTTGTACTCACACTTTCCACAAGTTTTGGTACAACCATGTTTTGCAACAAGTACAAGAACAAGTGTGGGGGAGATCTCTCAAGTACAACTAACACACATTCGAGATCTCACACCAACACGTTGCACAACCCTCGAACAATCCATATGCAGAAGGACGGAACAGATGGCTCTAGAGAGGATTGGCTGAACCTCTGGTTAAGCCAAGCCACCTCTGACTCAACTCCTTCTCTTCAACGATGGTTTGTGTAACACAACCCTCAGCTCCCTCCAATTTGAGTTTGAACAAACATAAATCTTGATCACTAAAACTTAACTCATTTTATCCCTGCTATTCTCCTCATGATGAACAATGTCCCAATGCAATTTTACAAAACACACTTCATTTAAAATTTTAAAAAGTGACATGTTCATGTTTAAGATAGAAGCTTGCATAAAAGTTTGTTCCATATACATACACTTATGCTTGTTGGAAAATAATCTAATAGGACAATCATGTTGACTAAGTTGTTGTGAGGTGTGATATAGTTTGACTTAGAAATCCTACCATTTCTATTCAAAGTACTTGGAGAATTTGTTTTAATAAAAATATAAAATCATAGTATCGCATACTCCTCAATTGGTGAGCAATTCCTACCAAAGCCAAATTTGACATCTTGCAAGTTTCAAACCTTCTACATAAGCTGCTTGTTATTGTATTGAGTTTGGTCAAGTCCTATTGACCCTTGTTAAGAGATTTATCATGCTCCTAAGATCAAGATCACGTACATTCCACATACACAAGCTGCTCCTACACTGGGAGTATTCAAAAACATGCTTCCATCCAAATCTCACTAAAAATTTTGCTCCTACACTAGGAGTAGACAAAAATATGTTGGTTAGGGAAATACTCCATGTTCTAAAAGATATTGATCTCTCTAAATATATGGTTTAAAAGAAAAGACATGGTCTATGCAAAAGGCTTAAAGAAAAAAATATGGACACATAAAGGTCCAAGTACAAAAGAAAAAATGATGAGCACATGAAGGCTCATGCATTGAAAAAAAAGAAGGAAGAAAGATAGCCATGTTTCAAAATAATAAGTTATAGAGAGAGATCATGTCTACAAAAGGAGTATAGTTTCAGTTTATCTTTTTCCACATACATGCACTTCTTGATCTAAGAGTATGGCACTTCTCTCCTTGGATCCTCGATTTGACTTTACAACACATGCAATACAAGTATGCTATATTGTTCATCCCTACCTAAAGCTCCACATAAAACCTTTTTAGAAGTAGGAGAAAATGAAAGAAGGCAAAACTTTGCTATGTCTTGGTAAGGAGTTATACACCATTGAGTGATTTGAGAGTGCCAATTGAGGAGCATAAAGTGAACTATGCTTTTTCTTGAGAAAAAAACTTTCAAAACTCTAAGTTACTGAGATGTGAAATTGGGAAAATGACTTTGTTTCGAGAACTGTTCCACTTTTCAGCAACCCAAGGAAATTGTTAGCTAAAGCCACATATCCCACTTGTGTAAGGAATGTGTTGGAATAACTTTTATGTAAGCCATATATCTTAGGATGTTATGCTCATGATTATTATCTCTAAACTTTGCTCGAGGATGAGCAAAGGAGTAAGTGTGGGGGAGCTTGTTGGTGGTGCTTAACTCACATTTCTACCACCAATGTTTAAACAAAATAAACAAATGTGCACACCAAAACTTAGAATTAGGGATTTTTACTCACACTTTCCACAAGTTTTGGTAAAAGCATGTTTTGCAGGTCACAAACATAAAATGCATAGAGAAATTCACCGAAAGGCGCTTTCCGACGTTGAATTGCACAAAGGAATGACAAAGGCGCCTACCAACTCAACTCAAATGGAGCAAAGCACCACTAGGACGTGATCTAGGTCCAACCCAAAGCCTGCCATGTGAAGGCGGTGGCTAGAGGTGGAGGTTAAGGGGCAGCCAACCCTAGGGGGCAACCGACCCCTCCGGGCGCCTCCCTGCCTCTTCTCGCTCTACGGTGGCATGCCTCCATGCTAAGGCAGCGGAGCTCCTGTTTCGCGCCAAGAATAGCCTCCAGCACCGCCTAGGCTCTTGTATAAATAGAGGGGTACCTGTCCTCTACAACACAACACACAGAAGGCAAATATCTTCTTCACTTTTGAGCAACACTCCAAGGGCTTAGGCCCTAGATAGCTAGTAGAATAGTAAGGGAGAGATGTGAGGAAGAGCTTGGGGAAGCGCCGGACTTGTCGATGTCTCCCCGCCTTGTACCTCGACGAGCACCTTCACTTCAACGGGTTCCCTCGCTAAGTGATTGTCTGTGGTTCTTTTGGTTATAAAGACTTTGATTGGTTAAGCTATACTTTTACTTGTTTGCGGGTTCGTCGTCCATCCTTGTGGCGGTTGCTCTAGTAGAAGGGCCCTGATAGAGATGGATAACCCTTGCATTCACGCTAGAGTAATAGTCGATAGCATAGACATGGTGTATAGGCTAGAAGGTATCTTTGTTTACCTTGTTCTCCATAGTTGAGGGGTAGGCGGTAGGTGGTGACAGCCCTGTCCATCCCTCATATTCCCCCAAGTCCGAGTTCGACGTAGGCTATAGGCCGGCCTCGCTTGGCAGACCAGGTATGGTCTGGTGCCCGAAGTGAGCAAGTAATAGTAGAGTTTATCTATCCATAGACCCTATAATCATAGGAATCCATCTTTACCTCTACCGGCTCTACCCTTGTGTTGTCCTTGGATGAATTAGCTAGAAGAGTACCTTCATTCCCTGTGGAAAATACGATACCTAAATACTTCCGGGTGAAGTGCTACAATGGTACTTTCGTGTGCTTGTGGATTATTTCTGTTCGTGTTAAGAAATACCAACAAATGCATGCTTGAAGGGATGGGATTAGCGGCACAACTTCAATCTTTCACCCACATTTAGACAAAATAATGTCACTCTTGGCTTGCTGTAATAAACTTAGTTAACTTCATTGTGACTCTTCATGGTTTAATAAAAATGTTTAAGTTGAAGCTTTACTTAATTATAGTTTTGTTCTTGTTGCTTCCACATTTTACTTTGATGTTGGGTTTTTGTTGCTAAGTTTTATACTCGAACATGAGGGAAGGAACGTTAGTGACATCTTAGGCTTTTGTGGCGCCTGGGGTGTTACAAAGAGTGACCAAACAAGCTGCATTATAGTAGTTGGGCCTGCTCCTCTAGACCCTGGCCGAGTTGGTCCATGCAGGCTCCCCTCATCTAGGCAAACAAACACACCCTTGGTGTTGACAAAGTTTTCTAGGGTTTTAGCTGACTGGTGGGCTCTTTAGACGTGAAATGGGCCAGTTAACCGCGTGCAAGCCCAATATATATATAGCGACGGATTTTTTGATCCAAATATCAGGCTTTAGCGATCGATCCTCCAACGATAAAGCAAAATAAAAATAGCGAGCGATGTTCGGTTGGAAAAATTAGAAATAGTGACCGACCATCTGTTACAAACTTTTAGCGGCCGACAGTCCATTAATATTTTGGTACTTTTAGTGACCCAACTTTAATGCTATTTTTGGGTTGTGGTGTAGTACGTGTTAACACTCCAGTGTTTATCAATGACACTTTTGTTATGGCATGTAAAGTGGTTAATTCGAAAACTTTCATCTTCAACTTTTTAAGTGTTATAAAAGTTAATGAGTAAAGAAATTGAAGAAAGTTTGAGAAAAGGAATAAAACAAATATGGGATTATGGTTTTTTTTATCTTGGGTAGCTTTATGTCATGGTAATAGGGGAATAGACTACTTTAGTTTTGGTAAAAAAAGAAAAATAAAATAGTAAAAATAGTAAAGGACTTAAAAAAGGAAAAGTCACGGTCGATAGAGCTCGACAGAGGCCGAGTAGGTGGCTCCCCGCGTCGCCCGCGCCTAGAGCGCGCAAGTCTCCACCTAGGTCATTGCTCGCTCCATGAATCCCGAGCGTATCCATGATTGAGATAGGTTAAGTCCACACAAAGGTTGAGCAAGGATGACACTCATGGAAGTGATGATGGTGGCCATATGTTGATCAAGACAAAGGTATAAGCTAGGGCATTTTTGTTTTGCCGGTCAAAGATGCAATAGAGTGCGTGATCAGGTTTAGGATATATAGTCATACTATTAAGAGGGAACTCCAAAAGTTCAAAATGGTTATCTATGTGCCACTAGGTGGATAAATTCATTGCATATGCATTATTAGACCTAGTGCGGATGTGAAAACCCCTTTGAAAAAATGATTGTGAAGATGTAACTCAGTTGCACAAGTGTTGGAACACATTTGGAGTTAGCATGTTTGAAAAAGAGGTGAAAACTTGAGCTAGAAGTGGTCATTGAGGATCATTGGGCCAAAGAGGGAAGCATCGAACGGGCACTGCTAGCCAGTCCGATGGCTAACCCTAGCTAGAGCCGTAGCTGGCCTCACCGGAACGTGGACCTTGGTCCAATGGGTGGCATTAGGGCCGCATCATAAACTATCATAGCCATAAAGATCCTCTCTACCCGACTATCATAAACTCCATGTATCATCATAGGACGATATTGATCCTTTGTTAGTTCACTTCACATCCCCGTAGAAATCGATACCTGGAATACTCCCAATGAAGGCTACATTGATAACTGCACGCTTGCGGTTACCCATTTGCCACTTTTGGTGTCAGCACCTAGCAAAGCATGCAATGTTAGATCGCTCAAGTGGCACTAGATCACTTATATCCAAACGAGTTAGCCCCTCTTGATAATAGCTACCTATCCTAAACTCGGTCAAGCACTTCTCTACTCAACCTTAGACCGGTAGAATGAAATGCCCTTTAAATATACCTTTGCCTTACACATTCTATTTCATCTCCCTTATCGGTGATGCCACAAAAGCATCCAATATCCATCTACATAAAATGATACAATGATCATCCATAGTGTAGCCAACCAATCTACCTTTGATCATTGTCCATAGCATGAAGCTCCTCCATCATCCTCCATCAAGCCACTTAGATCATCAATGAGAATCAACACTTGACTTAATACCACTTCGACGATATCATCCACTTCATAGCTTCACATGTGGCCTTATTAGTTCATTGATCATAGCCTTACTTTTCACTGTTGCCTCAGCCCATTGACGCCAAGCCCTTTGCTCTAGCTTCACCACCGTCTCGACGGTCCATCTCACCCGAGCCTTTAGATTGTCCTTCACATTTGTATCCCGGTCCATCATGGCCATGCCTTGCATCCACATGACACCATGTCATATATATTTCATATGCAATGAGCTCATTCATCTTCACTAGTTGAACGCTATCAACACATGTTCAAGACAACTCTCCACATAGCTCTGTGTCTTGCTCACACTAGTGTACCTATGGACTAAGCACTTGTGTATCTCACATAAAACGCATTAGTCCACCTATGGTTGTCACTTTACCAAAACTAAACTTAGACTTTCAATCAGTAAACTCCGTATCAAATTGAACAAGCAACACAACTGCAAATGACTAATCCTTCACTATATGCTCCACGGAACGCAAGACAATAAAGCACAAGAATCAAGATCATTTTTTCTTACACCAAAGAATGAGCAGTGTTGTAAATGACGACAATAGATGAAGTCGAGACTTTGGAGGCCGCTGGTTCCTGGTCAACATCGCAGTCGCCTTGCTGAGGCGTCCGTTTGTCAACTTCTTAGGCAAGTAGTGAAATGGACCGTTTGGTTGGAAACATGTGCATGAGAAGTTTAATAAAGAGTTTATGTTTCTTGTGTATATAATCTTACTTAATATCATTTGAGTAATATACACAACTAAATAAAGATAAAACTAAAACAAACATTGTTGTATATGAATCAATAATATATAAATATATATATATATATATATAATTTTATTATTTTACTCCATAACTATTTATACGTATAATTAAGGGATGAATATCATTTTTTAAAAAGGATGATAAAAGCTTTGCCGCGATTTTTATTAGACGAAAAAGGAAAAAAGGCAAGTGCCCGCCAGCTTTTTGAATGAAAATTGGGTAAAAAAACATATAACCGAGGAGAGTGTTCCACTCATCCTACACAACTTTGGTACAACAACTAGACAACTATCAAAACTCACGCCACTACTTGCTCCAACTTGGTCGAAACGACCCAAACTAATCAACTCAACTAACAACTAACAAGGAAGGAAAAAACACGACAACCTGCCGGGCGACACCAAATAGCACAGCTTTGGGGCACCACCATGGTGACCATGGCCAGACGACAAGAAGCAACTGCGGAATTGGAAAGCCTAGCAATGCCTCCAATGAGGAAACGATGCTAAAAACTCTGACATAGTAGTCGCCAAGGGAAGGTTTTCACCTGCAACATCCGCATACGTCGTCGTCCAAGCTTTCGCCTCGATCTCAAGCAACCTCTACACTGTCGCCGCCGGAGACCGAACCCTACCAGGGAGGCAGGGGTGCGACGATGGATTAGCAATAGCCTCGCCCGACCACCACCCCTAGGGACGCCGGCCAGGAGATGCGCAGAGAGAAGCCCGTTGGAGAGCCCGTCCCCTGCCGGAACCGGCAAAGCCGGCCAGCAACAAGCAGATCTTGCCAGCTCCGCCGTGGAAGCCAAGACGAGGAAGGGGAAGGCAGACGATGGGAAGAAGAGGGTCGAGATCAGAAGAAGCCCTAGTTGCCAAACCCACCAATGTTCCGACCCCTGGCGAGCTAGCCCTGCATCAACCACGCAGCGCAAGACCTCCAGCAACCTCTGTCGGCCCCATGCCACCCACTCTGCCATGCCGCATAGCCGTCGGGAGCCGCCATCGCCTCATCGTGCTGCCGGCCACGACCCGGGAGATGCTACCGCATGGGACGGCGCTGCCCCGCACCGCACCTACTTGCCATGGCCGGCGCTCCACAGCCGCTGAAGTTGCTACCACCGGGAGCTGCCGCCTCTCCACATGGATCCGGCCTAAAGAGCACCGGATCCAGCAACCGGAGAACTAGAACCACGAGCCCGGTGGCGTGACCGCCTGGAGAGCAGCCCACCGCCTGTCGCAGCCACACGGATCTTGCTCCGGGAACACCGGATCCGCCATCCTGGGCCACTATCGCCGGCACCACCATAGCCGGCGGCCTCAGTCGGTGACCTCACCTGTCAAGGGAGGAAGGAAACCCCGACGCCACCTTCCGTGACGCGGGGATGGATATCATAAGGAAACAAAGAAAGGTGTTTCGGCCACACCTTTATAGATAATTTTATTATTTTACTTAATAACTATTTATACATATAATTAAGGATTGATATTATAAGGAAATAAAGAAAGGTGTTTCGCCCATACCTTTATATCCTGACGTTGAGACAAACATAAAAAAGAACAAGATTAAATGAGTATAGCAAAAAAAAAAAAAAGACAGTAACGTACTGTAGCAAGGCGAGCGTTTCTGTTGGCCTGGCGGAGGGTGCTCTCGTATGGCCAGGCATGTATCCAAAGCTCCAATCAAATATGATTCAAAAAAAAGCTCCAATCAAATACACTCAGACGACACTTAGGTAACTGTTTATTTAGGCAAAATTGCTCCGGGCTGGAAACCAAACAAGCCCTGTGTGCGTGCCAATACGTGGTGAGGTGCAGCCGTGGAGAACAACATGAAGAGTGGAAGCATGGGAGTGGCGTCACGGTGGCGGCGAGCGAGCGCAACACGTGAACGCTATTTTGCACGAATGTGGACGCGCGACTTAGCCCTCTATGTGCAACCAGCATCCACCGCAACGAAGGGGAGAAGAAAGGGATGTATATTAATACCCGTGTGTTGCGACGAGGAAAAAAAATATACAATAATATTCATGTGCATCGAAGATGTCAAAATTCCTTTAATTTGTGAACGAAGGTACTATATAATTCCATTGACATATACTATCTAATTTATCGAAACCAAAAGTTTAGTATTCATCCACTAAATTTTTGTACCATAACCTAAATGACAATTACAACCTCAACAAAAAAGAAAACTGTACAGATCAGGAATCTCCAATAACAAGGTGTTGGCAGATTGAATGAACAAAGACAATAGTATTAATGTCTAAACTCTATGCCACACCACACGGCTGCTTCGCCTTGGGCTCGTGGCATAGGATCTGCACTGGAATCCCCTTGCCTGGGAGCATGTGTCCAGAGCACTATACCTGCAGGAATAAGATCACTGGCTCCCATAAGTACCAACACAAGCTTAATCTCCTCGATCCATAGCACCAGATGCGTATTCTCAATAGTTCAGTTCCTAATTTGGTCAGTAAATTAGTATTAACACTCCTTTGATAATATATTGTTCACAAAAAAATGAATCACGCATGACACTTCATCTATCCACTTAAGCTAACAGCTTTTGATTAAGATGCAATGATATGCATAAACAATTGTACATCACTTAAGCCAACAGCTTTTGATTAAGATGCAATGATCTGTTCTTAAGTGTCAGCAGAGAATTTATACACACTTGTGATCTGTGCTTCTGTGTAAAATCTGTTGTTATACACACTTGTGAATTAGTGATGTTCCATTCAGCGAGGTGAGTGAACAGCTACTGCTTTGCACAGGGGTGCACTCAAGTTTGTGCTGATTAGTAACTGGAATGGAGATTTAACCATGTTTAAATTCTACCATTTGTCCGTAATCTCAGTTAGGACAAATGGTTGCCACCAACAAAATCAAGGTACACATAAATTTACATGCTCTCTCTCAGTTCTATTCTTGCAATAGGTAATCTGCATATTTCATATATGAATCTTTGTAATTGCCTTCAAACCGAAGAAATGGCCCAGAAACTATATATACACTCGCATAATCATGTGACCATACAATGTTTGCGTTCAATCTTTAGTACTGTGATTGGAATAGATTTTACTGTGAACCATAATCAGGGAGTATGCAATGCTAATCAGCATGTTCGCTTGCTCATATAGGATCGTGGATTATAAGCTGGAACAGTATTTTTCTCTCACACCAAACTAGCCAGCAGTAAATAATCTACGATCGTTTACGACGAAACGAACAGGTTGAATCACTACACACACTGTTAAGTAATAACACGCAAGTATACAGAATTCTTTTTGATCTGTGCTTACAATTCTTATTATTAGCTTTTAAAGCTATGCACTTGCTGACTGTCAGTTCCAGAGGCACCGGTGCGTAGTGGAATCCTAAGTCAGGATAGTAACGTGAAGAGAGGCAGAGGAAGACCGAAGTTGACTTGGGTAGAGGCAATAAAAGGAGACTTGAAAGGATGGAATATACTCAAAGACTTAGCCTTAGATAAGAGTGCTTGGAAAACAGTTATTCACGCGCCTGAACCTTGATTGCTTCTGCTGGGTTTCAACTCTAGCCTATCCCAACTTGTTTGAGACTTAAAGACTTTGTTGTTGTTGCACTTGCTGACTGTCAGTTCTTTTTGCTCGATCCAATTCTCATTTGCAGCAACAGTTTCTAAAATGCTCAAAACCATTGACTCGTTAAAATTTAAAACGAACTACAGTCGGTCCGAAAAATTAAAGTTCCTCAAAACCATTGACTCTTTCCTTGCGCTCTACATTTACATAATTATAAACTCAAATGCCTTCTAAATCATTGGCCCTGAACATGGATTTATGGATTATTGCAAAGTACTACTTCAGGGAATCGAAGCGAAATAGTCTTGGTCAAGCTCAATTAATAAGGCAATGATTTAGGAAGGTGTTATTGAGAGTTTTCTGTTTTTGTTTCAATTAACCATAGTCAATTTGGGCAAAAAGTTTACAGTTTGTTCTAGGCTTCTAGATGTAACTTTTTCTATAGTAATCAAAATTAGATCCTCTGTACTACATTTATAGTACAGTTTAACTTAGTTCTGAAAATTACACCTAAAAGATGGTTTTCTTTTGGTAAGCGCTCAGCACTACTTGAGTGAATTATGATCTGAAATTTAAAGTACGACACAAGCTTTTTTTTTTACTACAGTATAGTATGACAGATGCATTTCATGTTAACCAAATTTCGCCCCTTCAAGATAGTCAGTATAGTTATTAGCTAGGTGCACTGCATGGTCAATGGAAACCAAATGCACAATAACTGAAACTGAATGTCCTTGGTCTAAAATGCCAGTAGTATGCACGGCCATTCTAAATTTACTGAGGGTTGCCATATAATGTACAACTTATTGGATTCACTGTGAATTGAAGAACTCAAAAGTATGATGATTTAGTGAAAGCCAAAAGCTATAGTTGTTCTCTAACAACATGATGATGCTTTGGTGAAAAATGATAAGGCTCTGACTGCAATATTCTGACCTTGTTATCCATGCAGTCCACAAATTTGGTTATTCAGAAAGAGTCTCTCCGATCTGTGCATACAACCCATATTGCAGAAGCCTGTAACCACATGATGACCTCCATATATGATATGAGATCCCTTTAGATTAATAAGGGAGCTCCAAAACCAGATAAAGAGTAAATCTCCTTTAGACTAAATGTCTCATGGTGCTGGTTAGATGGTTAAAAATAATGGATACCTTGTTTCCCTTTCCTTCTACTGTACTCTGCAGGAACTGTCCCACAGATGAGCTTCATATTTCCCACAACATTTATGCCTACACAAATTGATGATAATTTGGCATATCCGTCCCATTATGCTTAGCAGACAAGGAGTATTTAATCTGCGATGAGCCAATATCAGCCTTATCCTTTCCGCCAGACAGCCTTCTTGGGCAGCAGTGTCTGGTAGTTCAGCAACACACTGCTGCAGCAATGGTGATGGGAAACTTGCTTAGCTCATCACTGTTGCGCACAACGAGCTGTATGTGGCACGACACGATCCGGTCATTCTTGTCTTCACACATTGTGTTGTTTGCCAGTTATAGGACCTGCAACTACAGGAGCACGACAAGGTTCAGTACACCTTACGATGGATTCATGAAGGAGGAAACTAAAGATGGGCAAGCACATAGGAAGAGAACCTTGCATCTCCTTGGTGACATTGGCCTGTGTATCGTGGAAGGCGGCGGCCTCCTCCTCCATCTCCTTCAGCCTGCACTTCATCTCGTTGAGCTCCTCCAGCTACACGAACACCAAGGGGGTCAACAACCCACGAGGACCTAGGGCTAGGGTGTAGCATAGACACGCACAAGGACCTAGGGCTAGGGTGTAGCATAGACACGGATTTAGAGGTGGTACCTTCACCGCGTTGTCCCTGGCGGCGGCCATACCAACGTCGGCGCCGTCCAGGTCGCCGTCCTCCCCGTCCATGGCGGCTCGTGAGCTCCCTCGCCTCCCCGATGGCCCCAATCTGACACCATTCAGTTGCGGTAGGTGCGGTGGGGCTCCTGGAGCGGCAGGACAAGATGGCCTGCCCGGCCTGGTCTCATCTACTATGGGAGAGCGGTAGTGCCCCGCTCAGCATCCTAGGACATGGTGTGCTCTCATCAACGACGGGAGAGCGGAGGCAGGTCGGGCGGGAGGAGAGAGGAGCCGACTGTGGATGGAGAGTGGAGCTCGATGCAGGTTGGGCGGCAGCGTGACGGGGTGGAGCTGCGGCGTCGGCGGGGGCGGTGCGGGGCTGCGGCGTCGGCAGCGGAGGGGCGCAGGCGACGGCGGCAGATTCCGTCGGGAGCCGGGCGGGACAGGGTTTCTGTTTTTATTTGGGAGAATTAGTATTTGGCACCAATACAAATCACTCCATCGTATTTAGTACATTTCCTTCCGTATATGATATTTTTGTTCATTTTGGCCGTCCAACCGTTTGTTGACTTCGTTGACCATGTTAATTTTTTTAATGAGTACCAAAATAGCCTCTTAATTTGGTCGCGCGCACCTACTCGGTCCCTTCTTCCCCATCAGTCTTCTCTTCCTGTGAAAAAAAACCAAAGCCGGAGGAGATGAGGATGGGGCGGAGGAGCCGTCGGCCACCGGCGCCCAGCAAATCACGGCGTCCTTCCTTCAGCTAGAGGCGCAGTCCCTCAGCCGAGGTCTCCCCATGGTGGCAGATCGACGAGCGGGTCCAGCAGGGGTCGCGGTAGCGGGGTGGGCCGAGCTTCTGGCAGGGGACGCGGCGGTGGGGCGGGCTTGCCGGCCGGCGCTGGTCCCATCTCGCGGGGCGGGGGGCGCGGTACAAGGAGATCGCGAGGCGGCTCCGCCGCAAGATCGACGGCATCTGGGCGAGGTACGAGGAGATCGCGTCGGACAGGAAGAAGCTCCGGCTGCGGCCCGACGACGGCGCGCCCTGGCCGGCGGCGAGCTCGCTCGTGCCAAGCAGCGCGCTTCCCCGTCCCGAGCGCCTCCACGGGCGGCAGCACGACATCGAGAGGGTCGCCACGCTGGTACGCGGGGAGCCGGACGGCGGGAGGACCTACGCTGTCGTGCCCATCGTCAGGATGGCCGGCGTCGGCAAGAAAGCTCTGATGCAGCACGTCTGCGGCATGGAGGCTGTGAAGTCGTGCTTCGAACTGACACACTGGATTTGGGTATCCTATGAGTTTGACGTCGTCAGCGTGACCCGCAAGATCGTCGAGGCGGTCACCAGATCGCGCCCGGAGTGCGACGAGCTGAGCACACTTCATGAGCTCATAGTCGAGCACCTTGCGGGGATGAGGTGCTTGATTGTTCTTGACGACGTGTGGGATGACAATCCCAGCCACTGGAACAGCCTGATGGCCCCGCTGAGCCGCTGAGCCGCTGCGCTCCGGGGAGCGCGGTTGCCGTGACGACGAGGAGCAACAAGGTTACTAGGATGGTGAGCACCAAGGTGTATCATCTCAAATGCTTGTCAGATGAAGACTGCTGGCATGTGTGCCAGCGACGGGCACTGCCGAATAGTGATGCCAACGTCGAACAAGAACTTGTAGAGATCGGTGAGAAGATCGCGAAGAAATGTCAGGGCTTGCCATTGGCGGCAGAGGCAGCTGGTAGTGCCCTGGGTGCTTCAACCAGCTGGAAGCACTGGGATGAAGTCCTGAATAACGACTTGTGGGCTGACAATGAGGTGAAGAATCTGGTACTGCCAGTGCTGAAGGTGAGCTACGACCACCTATTCATGCCGCTAAAGCGTAGCTTTGCGTTTTGTTCATTGTTTCCAAAGGGCTTAACCACTAATTTCTTCTAGGATAGTCCCAATCGTCATTACCAAATGATGAAATCTTAGGCTCATATCTTCAATTTCCTTCTCTTGCATTGCTTGAACAGGTAAAGCTCGGACATCAACTCCTTCACGAGAACAGGGCAGCTTTTAGTCAGATGCTCAAAGCCATCAGTTTCCATGACTGCTTCCAGTGCATCAGGAGATTTGAGAAACTCAATGCAAGCCTGCTTGAGACCACGGCAGGAGTGTTGTTCAGCCAACACCAACGTGGTTGCGGCCGTGCCGACGTCTAGGTGCCTGTATAGCTTCTCCTCACAAATTAGCTTGAGCCTCTGCATGTCATACTTGTCCGCCGCTTCCAGCAGATGCTGGGCCATCGCGGCCTCCTCTTGTTCCTCCATCTGTGGTAGAGAGTCAGTGTAGATGAAATAGAGCAGGGCCTTGAACACCTGAGGTAACATGTCATCAATCCGGATGCAGTCCCCTGTGGTCGTGCTCTCCTTCATGGCGCCCCACAACTCTGCTTTGAAGACTCGCGACTGGGCCGCAAGCAGAAACCTGTGAGCGCTGAATGACTCGCCGGCAACTTGGAAAGTAACGTCGGTGCCCTCTTTGGACTCAAGTAGATCGGCAAGATGCTGATTCAGGTCAGGTGGTGGTACTACGTCTAGGAGCGAGACAATCCTGTCCTCCGTGTGGAGCTCCTTGGGAATAATGACGCCGCAGCTGATCCTGAAGCAGTCGTTCAAGAGATGCTCCGACTTCTCCAAGAACTCCCTTTTAATGAAATCATTGAAGCTGTAGCCCGTGGGGGCAGCGACACGCTATCGTCCTGCCTCCTTCAGTCGGTAGGGCGGCGATGGGGGACGTTGGTACGGGGTCTATACGTCGGGTCGCCAGGGCGATGGCGCGGGGCTGTGCAAGAGCTCCGGCAATATCGTCCATACTAAAATACTTGAACTTCTGGCACCGTGGATTTTTGCTGCAAAACAATAGTATTTATGTATTTTTATCAGTCACTTGACACCGTTACGGTCCTAAATGGACGTCAGTGCCATTTACGAAAGGAAATTTCAACTTGATGCCAGATAAGAAAGTTCAAATTTTTGAGTGCCAAATACGAAACACCGATTTGTTTCAGTGCCAAATAAATAATTCTCTCTTTTTATTTCCTCCTTCTGGCGAACGGCGAGTGGGGAGGCGGGTGGGGCAGAGTGCGCGGGGCCACATGTCGGCGCCAAAAAAAAGCGCATGGTGAAAGCATTTCATGGTTCGGCTTCACCACTGGAAAAAAAATTACGTGGACTCTTGGCCTCATTCTGTGGAGGACGAGCCCCCTCCCCAGATGCACGACGTGTGGCGGCGCTTCTAATCAGACGAGCAACGTTCACTTGGCTTCCTCGATAGCTCGTACACGCATCCAAGGCTAGCTGGCTCCTAACGGCTCGGTCCTACAGATACGATCTAAGCTTCTCTAATAGATCTTGCATGCAGTTCTATGCCGCCGCCGCCTGACCCGTGCACACAGTCGCACACGCCGCTGCAGCAGCACTTCGGCCCTCTATGGCCGTCGTTGGAGAACAAAAAGACATCACAACTGTCGACTTAATGGCAACATCTTCTACGATAGAGGCTTCATACGCATTACCAATTGATGGCGTCAGTGGTACTCGTGGAGATGACGAAGATCAGCTAACACAGGTTGTTTATTCGTTTAGATGATATCGCCTTTTTTCATCTATGTTGTTGTTTGGTCATGAATATAGTGCACATATTTTCATAGAACACTGTGTCAGTTACCATGGGAGTAGAGGCCATCGACATTATTGATGGCAGTGTGCATGGCAATGTTAACAGGTCTGGATCAATGGAGAATGAAGTACATGCTGAGGTAAAATATAAGTAACAAACTTGACCGGATATATGATATTTTGTTTTGTTATGGTACAACTTTAAGTGAATTGATATGCACATGAGGTGGTTAATAAAGCTAGAAAAAATTTGATCACGCCTGAAGTTGGAATGACTTTTCCATTAGAGGAAAAGGCTTATGAGATGTACAACACCTATGCCGGTAAGATTGGGTTCAGTATTAGAAAGAGCAAGACAAAGCACCGCCAAGATGGTACTTTATGTCAGAAACATATAGTTTGCAGTAACCAGGGACAGAGAGAACATGAGTTGTCACAGAAGGACGTCACAAGGACGGGTTGTGATGCTCGTGTCCAGTTTAGCATCAGTAGGGAAAGGATTTGGATAGTGCAAAAGGTCGTAGAAGAGCACAACCATTATCTGGCTAGTCCAAATAAGTCACACAAACTGAGGTCCCAACGACAAGTTATAGAGGCAAACATGAAGTTAATTGGGCAGATACGGGAAGCCGGAATGAAGCCAGCCCAAGTGTATGAATTCATGAAGGAGTTTTATGGAGGGGAAGACAAAATGCCTGTCTAAGATGAATTGCAATAATGAGATTGGTCACGAACGCAGACAGTACTTAGAAGCCAATGATGCACAAACACTATCTGAATACCCGAGAAATAAACAACTACAAGATCCTACATTTTTTATACGATTCAGGTAGACAAGGAGGATGGTCGTATTGCAAATTTCTTTTAGGCAGATGGTTAGTCTATCATGGATTACAAATGCTTTGGCGATGCTTAGTCATTTGACACGACATTTAAAACTAATAAGTTTGAAATGCCTTTTGCTCTGATTCTTGACACCAACCATCACAAGCAGACAATAATTTTTGGGTGTGCCCTTCTATTTAATGAAACTATTGAATCATTTGTTTGGTTTTTCGAAACCTTCCTAACAGCAATGTCAGGAAAGCACCCAAGCACAATTTTCATTGATCAAGACGCGGCTATGGCAGGCGCAATTGCTTATGTATTCCCAAATACAAGCCACCGTCTTTGTTTGTGGCACATTTGCTTAAATGTTGGTAAACATCTTAGCCATGTAATTCATGAGTCAAATAACAAGTTCCTACCAGATTTCAAGAAATGTGTATACGAAGACAGATCAGAGGCTTACTTTATAGAGAAATGGCATGAATTGCTGGCTAAATACAACCTTGAGAATAACTCATGGATGACAAACCTATATGCTTTGAGGGCGAAGTGGGCTGCTATATACCGTGACTCTTTTACACTAGACATGAACTCGACCCAAAGGAGTGAAGGTATGAATAATATGTTCAAAAAAGATTTCGTAGGAGACTCGGACTTTCTGAACTTCTTGTAGAATGTAAGAAGGTTGTAGTTAGTCTATGTGAAAATGAGTTGGATGCAAATTTTAAGTCACACCGAAAGAACCCAGTTACCTACATTCTAAATCTACCTATATTGAATACTGCAGCTGAATCATATACAAGGAGAATGTATTTAGAGTTTGAGGAAGAATTTAAAAAACAGTTTACATTGACATGTGATTTGGTGGAAGCTGTGGGGACAAACTTTACATTCTTTGTTAAGTATATGAAATCTGAGCGTGGAGCAACAGTAGTATTTAACACTGAAGATTCCACCATTACATGCTCTTGCCAGATGTTTGAATCCATAGGTACGTATACTATTACATTTCAATTTTTACATTGTAACCTGTAATATAAGTTGTCTAAATTAGGAACTACATCTTGCAGGTAGACTGTGCAAGCATGCTCTTATAGTCTTCAATACAAATGGAATATACAATTTGCCATCGCAATATATACTGCCTAGATGGACAAAATATGCAAAAACTGGATTTTATATCGGCAAAAAAGAAACTGAGACGAAAGATTTGAAAACACAGGCAACACTTATATCTCGACAGGCCACATCTCTTGCTTTGAAGTGTTCGCCGTCAAAGCAACTTCTTGATAAATTGCAGAAAGCCTTACATAGCTTGAACTTGGAGGCAGATACTTATCTAAGCGAGATGCATGAAAAATCCAACGAGGTTACTCCAATTCCAAATGAAAGTGTCCAAGAACCATTAAATGGTGTAATATCATTTAAAATTCCACAAGTAGTAAAAGGTCCAAAGAATACACATTTCAAAAATGCTGTTGAAAAGAAGACAGGGAAGAAGAAGAAGAAGAAGGGTGCTCAGAACAAAGGTAGTGAGCCTGCCCACTATGTTATGCTTATGTCTACAACTTATTTTTCATCTTCTATTATATTATATATTTGATTGTAGGTGAAGATCTAAACAATGATGTAGAAACTAGAGATGAACCTGTTGCTCCAATACAAATGACTGTAAGACAATAGCTATTTTCACAATTTATTCACTTACAAGCATTATTTGTGAACACTTTCTTATGCTGTGAAACATGATTTTAATCCTGGGCCATCTTCAACTACGGCAGCTCCGTACATGCCATACTTCAATTCAATTGCAGATCCTTCTGGAATGGCTGCTCCATTTATACCAGGAGGATACACAAGTCTCTTAATTGGAGTTGATCAAGAAGCCGCAGTGCAACTGCTGTTAGGAAGTTGCATTTTGATGGAGTGGAAAATCATAAAAATATGTAACTGTACTCTTTTACTGTCATGGGACCTTATGAAATGAAACATGTTCAGACTTCAGATTATTTCCTTTGCTCTGAAGAAGAACCTGTTCAGCCTTACATAATTGACTAAAGCTCTACATTTCTGTGACATGTCTATACAGTTTACTTTGCCAGGAAGTTCTCATGTACTATCTATGTTTACGTCTTTGGCAACCATCCTAGTTACTGTCAGGCACAAGACACAAGTCCTATCTTCTGGAGCTAAACATTTTCTGATGCCAATACAAGAAAAAAATTATCTTGTCCACCATCCTATCTTCTGGTTGCCTCGCTGCTCTGGTAGGGAGGTTCTCGTTCCCATTCGCACAATGCAAGATACAATGCAGATGGTGCCTGTTCTTCAATGTTCCTTGCAACCGGCACCCTGCACCCTGCAACCTGCAACAAGTCAAACAAATGTTTCAGCTTCATTAGCAGGACGAGGATTCGTCAGCGGCGGTGACCAGGTGGGCGCGCCTGCTCTTGACTGCATTAGACAACCTGCAGCTGTCCTGCAAGGCCGCGGACCTGCTGCTATCGACGCCACCGCCGCCGCTGCCGCTGCCGCTGCCGCCGCAGAGCTGCGTGCGGCCTTCGCGGCGGGCATCCAGGTGGGCGTGGGCGCGTCTCCTCCTGGCCGATTTGGATCACCTGCTGCTGTGCGACGTGGCCACGAGCCCCCGCCGCCGCCGCCGCCGTGACATCCTGCTCCGCATCTGAGCCGAGCGAGCCGCACTCATATGTGTAGAACCGAGGAGCCGCAGTGGACCGTGGAGCCAAGGGAGCCGACGACCTCAAGCCGAGGGAGCCGAGTGAACGCTGCTCGTCTGATTAGAAGCGCCGCCACGCGTCGTGCATCTGGGGAGGGGGCTCATCCTCCACGGAATGAGCCCAGAGTCCACACAATTTTTTTCCTCACCACGGTAGTGGTAGACAGGTCCTCTTCGTATTTTTTAGTTGTAGAAGAGATATAGGAGCACGTACTAGGGTTTCATGTAACCAACGTTATATACGATTTTAATGGGCTTGGGCTGTGGTGCTAAGTTTTAGCTCATGATGCCAGTAGCCTATCTTTGATATTGAACCAGATTTAATTTGTTCATAGACTACATGGGTACCCAAACATTATCCGTTGGAAAAAAAATTAGTTAACTTACCTATAGTCCTATATACCTAGTAAAAACACACTGGATTTCGGGTTTCGGTATCCACTAGAAAACTCGGCGCGGCTTTGCCGCGCCCTCCTTGGAGTTAACCAGCGTAGCATTTTTTTTGCAAAAAAAGGTTTAGCACTTGAGTTACGAGATTAGATATATGATGATGATGATTTTGAAGTTGAACTAAGTTGTTGTTACTAGAGAAGAATACAGCATCTTGCATTAGAACATTACTGAGAAGACCTGATCATCAAATTAGTGATTCAATTCAGATTTCTTTGTATGGATTCATATGCACTGCTCTCACTAAATTGTGCAACTCCACAGCTATATGTCAATGTACAATAGTTATGCTGAAAGGACACTATGTCCAAGGGAAAAACTGCATGGCATTTTTCTATGAAATGTAACATCCTTACACTCCCAAATATCTGCAGGCAGAGTTTCATTTCAAAAGCATGCATGGAAACAAAGAATACATGATGATATATGAGAATGGGAGTGCTGTAGAGATACAATGAAGAAACATTTAATTTAGCATATCTACCTTTTGGAATATGTGAGCCCTACAAAAGGAAATAATATTCTTCTAATAGAATAGAACTTGATAGAACACTCGTATTCATAAATGGGTGGATTACTAAAGATGATTTACATTTTAGAGTCCAGAACAGGTACGTAGCTGACCTTGTTCTTAGCGTCATAGGTAAATGTGATTGATAATATGCTTTTTTAATCTATTCAGATCTTCTTAAGATGTGCATGTGAATTAATCATCTGCGGTGCACATAGAACACAAATAACCAGATTTTATTGTAAGACCGGTGCTTACATAATATAATTATGCTAAATAATAATAATGCTTGCAGGTGAGCTGGTAGCCTGGTACAGAAGGTTGGATCTTGTAAAAAATTTAGACCGGCTATAGCACATGGATGTAATTTTTTTTTTAAAAAAATCTGATAGCCTTACGTTTTCAGAATCATAAAAGCAGTATACGAAGGATTGAATTAATTACCATCAACATCGTAAGTACCATAGAAGACATGATCATCAAACACCATATCAATAAATTTTCAGCCCTGCAAAATTGCCGGTGAGTAAAAGAAATGAGAGTTGATGCCTTTAGCCATTTCATTGAACACTTGGTATGCATACAATACGTGCTTCAGTTCCCATGCTACATGATTGAGTCCACCTCCCTCGCAGCTCCAATGGACGGGCAAGACATGATCGTGTGGGGCAAAGAGAGGCTTGACCAGCTGGTTGTGTAGAATTTGGTGTTTGTGTAGCAGATAGCAAGACAATCAATATATCAGAAAGTCTGGCCATTGACGTTGTGCAAGACTAATTCAATAGCATAGTTCACGCCTACTAGAGGCAACTGAATTTTAGGTCTCTCGAATTTGCTCTTTGAGGCAATATAATGTTTTGTTCATTAACCGAGAAGAGGGGATGGTTCAGATAATGTTTTCCCCTGTCTAGCACATGAATTTTGTAAAGTTGTTTGACCTCTAGAACTGAAGCCATCAAAGTATAGTAATTGATAGCTAGCAAGAACATATGTAGGGGATAAGTGCACTTATGTAAATGGGCCCTGTTCAATTTCCTTGCTCAATGTATTTTCAGTAAACAAATGTGGTTAGATTTTACTATTCAACGGTGAGGGGAGACTGTTAAAAGACCTAAGGAGCACAGGAAGGAACTATTAGTGAAAAAATGCTTTTACACCCACTTTAAGACATTTTCTTTACTATCTTTAAATACTTCAAGATAAGACCTATCCCCTTTTCTAATAATCCCCTTATCCTACCTTGGAATTCTTTGAAGATGTGTCACCTTTTTTCCACAGCAGATTTCCCATTCACTGCAAAGTAGTATATAATCTATAACTGAAATTACTTAATGTGTAAAATATTTTATGAAGGTAATATTAAATTTTGTGCCGGCAGAAGATATGGAGCATCGTAGGTTGACAGAGATTTATGCAATGATATGTAATGCAACCATAGCCCTTCTCACAAGCTTGCTGTAAAAAAAGTTCGAGAAAGAAAGATGCGCATAGAACCTCTATGGGTACCATTGGACATGGTTATAAATCCACTAATTACTACAAATGAGATAAGATATTGTTTTGTAAAAACTAATGACGTAATAGTTTCTCTAGGAAGTATGCAAAACTTGTAGTCAGTTTAGAGCTTTCGCACATAGACTTGAAATATGATGATTTAAAAAAAACCATTGTTCCGGTCTTCCAAACATAAATCAGTCATCCTCATAAACTACTGACTGAGTCTAGTGTCATCTAAACCACATATCACAGTTGCATAATTTCATTTCAGCACATACTAACAAGAGAACGGTAATTTCACCTGCTGTGAGGTTATTAATCTCGTTTGGTTGGATAAAATCTGCAAACTAGAATTTCAGCGGCACATGAGAAAATTAATAGTATGGCATCCCTAATACTATTTGTACTTCAATAGGTTTTCTAGTGCGATTTTCTTTGATCTAACACTCAGTTAAACAGTGAAACTTGTAAAGCTTCCAAGGGTTGTTATATTAATAATAATAGTTCAAGATAGTCTATTAAGTGGAATTAGCAAGCAGATTAAACATTTGGTCAATGTTACTGATCCTTTTGATGGGAAAAATATTTGGGACTCAATCGGAATAACATTTTTGCTCTTTCACCAACATCTCCTTCAGTTAAAACACAGAAGGCGCAGGGAAGATGGGGATGGGTTTTGGTACTGTGCTGCTGCCGCCGCCGCTGGTGCTTCAAGGCGATCTTCTTTGCATCTTTGATTTGGTTGAGTTTGAGAAGCTGCTTCTGTGTTCATGCTGGCTGCCAGGCCTACGTTGAAATTAGATTAGAAAAAATTTACATAGAAAAATTTAAATTGAGGACACAAGCAAGACATGGCCAATGATAAAGTTGCCACCTTGTTCTAGGTCTCTCGGGTCGAGTACGTCTAGGCCTGGTGCTGGTTTGGTGAGCGGCTTGCCTCGGAGTCATTTCGTCAAACAACTGCTGGGCGTCGTGGATGTCGTCGGCTGCTGGAGCGCTGGCCCATCCGCTATGCGTGGTGGTAGGTCACATAGGGCGCGGGGAGCTACAGAGCGTCGGCGCAGAGGAGGTCCCAGAGGAGGGCCATGGCGAAGGCAGGCGTAGTCTACGAGGCGTACCAAGTGAAGAAGTCGGCGGGCGACGCGGCTAGTTGGCGCATGCTCGTCGTCGCAGCCAACCTTTGTAGCGGAGGCAGCTCGCGCCGAGGACGAGGCTGAGCGGACGCGGCGCGGCTGGTTGGCACATGCTGCGAGGAGAGGCGGCGCTTTTGCAGGGGGAGGGGCGTCTCGGGAGGGGCTGCAACGCTCGAGCACCACGGGCGCTCCGGGGTGGGCGCAACCGCCATGCCAACGCCCGTCGCCCGCTCCGGGGTGGCCGTAGCCGCCATGCCAACGCTCGTCGCCC
Source organism: Miscanthus floridulus (assembly GCF_019320115.1). Classification (NCBI taxonomy): domain Eukaryota; kingdom Viridiplantae; phylum Streptophyta; class Magnoliopsida; order Poales; family Poaceae; genus Miscanthus; species Miscanthus floridulus. Next base: position 61,820,008 of record NC_089584.1, read on the forward strand.
GCTCCGGGGTGGTTGCAGCTGCTGCGCCCGCAAACCGCCTGCGCCGTGGTCGCCGGGGATCCACCCGTGTCGGGAACGCCGCGCCCACACCCCGCCCGCGCTGTGAGGAGGAGGGAGGTGCCAGGGAGGAGGAGGGCAGCCGGAGGAGTGAAGGAGAGAAATACGCCGTGGAGAGGGCTTATGAGCGGGTTTGCCAAGATTCGTGACTGTCTGGGTTGATGGCTTATCGGGCGAGAGACCCGCTACGTCCTCGATAGGATGGTCTATATCACACGTTTGCCGGATCGTACGATTATTGGGCTAACGGGTGACGTGGCTTAATCGGATGCCCGAGCTTAACTGTGGATTCGAAAGGAAGAGATTGCCATTCCAGGCACAGCTTACACAAGGAGCCGAGACCAGAACGCCAGCTCGTTAACACCGCCGCCGCACCCCGAACTCCACCACCCATCTCGTCTCGAGCGAGCTAGCCAGGCTGCCATGGCTGCGGCGAACGCAGGGGACGTGGAGGTGGTCGATTTCGACTCCGATGACGACGACCTCATGGACGACGACGCCCCCGAGGCCAACCCGGCCTCCGCCCCGCGCCTCCGCTCCACCATCGCGGCCAGCGGAGATTCCTCCGCTTTCGCGCGCAAGACCAAAGGCCGCGGATTCCGCGAGGAGCCTTCCTCCTCGCGGCCCTTAGCCGGCCGCTCCGACTTCGACTCCCTCGGCTCCGACCATGGCTCTGGACCCCTCAGATGTAAGATTCTCTGGGCCTCCACTCATTTTCCGCTCCATCCCTCCGACCTTAGAGCGTTGGTTTTGACATGATTTGTGAGGTAGTTGTTCTTTCGCTCTCGGCTGGATTTGACTCTGGCGGTTGGAGTCCTGGAATCTAGCTGTGTTTCAAGCACATGCCGCGATCTTGCGTGGTTGGTAGGATTTGATTTTTCAACTCGATAATATGTTTCCTGCTGGTTATGCTGAGCTACTCCTATTTAGCTACGAAAGGTTGCTATTTTTGTTTCCTGATTTGGCAGTAACAAATTAAAGCGTCCCACATTAGGGTTCATAACTGACACGTCGTAGTTTGCCTTGCTCAGAGGCCAGTACATGAGAGGGTTTACTAGGTGCTCTTAATTTTAAGTAGCAGTTCTTTGTATAGAATAATTGGAGCATGACAACAGCAAGGAGGTTTTGTCTTGGCTAAACCATGGTCACTCCCTTTTTGTTTCTGAATTGGCATGTTGCAGTTTTCTCTGGGTGAAGGTATTGTCATACTTAATTGAGTTTATTAATGTTGGTTCTGGATAACTTTTATTATTCATGGGTTCTGCATTCAAAGAAGTACAACAAGAACCACAACCACAACAAAGCCTTAAAAATGCTCAGCCTGCTGGGGTAAGACAGCCCCGGGCATTGTGCTGGGGGTAAGACAGCCCCCGGGCATTGCATTAAGAAGAAAACCTTTTCACGCAGGTCAAGTAAACCCCCGAACCGCTGTCCTGCCCATACACAGTGGCACTGTAGCCCCATGTGAGAACGACCATGACCAGGGCCAATCCTTAGACCTGTGCTTTGGCATGGGACTGACGTAGGGGATTTTTTTAACCCCAGCCTGAAAATTCACTCCCACGGGGAGTCGAACTCAGGACATGAGGAGTGCTACTCAAGCCACCAAACCAACTCGGCTGGAAGCCCTTTCGCAACAAAGCCTTTTAGTCCTAAGCAAATTGGGGTTGGCTAGAATTGAAACTCCAAATGAGCCACCGGCAAAAAAGAAAAAACTTATATAGAATATAAAAAATAATTTGAGAGGTACAGGAAGACCGAAGCTGACATGGGGGGAGGCAATAAAAAGAGATTTAAAAGGTTGGATATACCTAGAGATCTTTGTTTGGATAAGAGTGCTTGGAAAGCAGCTATTGACGTGCCTGAATCTTGACTAGGGGCTCATGTTGGGTTTCAACTCTAGCCTATCCCAACTTGCTTGGGACTAAAAGGCTTTGTTGTTGTTGTAGTAGAATATAAAAAATAATTTCTTGCTTTAATTGTGTTGATTTAGATAAGTATTCATTATTTAACTATTAAATGCAAACGCTGATTTGTTGATTGATTTGAAAATGCATTTTAGAAAACACTGAGTTACCTTTTTTTCCACTTTTTTGTTTGAAATTTATTGTTTGTTTCTGTTGACACAAAATGTGACGCACTGTGCCTCACACACAGCAAGCCGGAAAGCGTGGCTTCAAACGGGTTCCTGGGTGTTTCGTGATCCGGAAGCGTGCCAGTCAGTTTGACCTGAAAACTAACAAGGGATAAAACAATTAAATGTCAAACCAGAACATGTCGGGTAATACCAGACAGTTTCACATATACGGCCCTGAAGCCACTTACAACGACATACAGCTATAGAGAGCTGTCTGCCAACAAGTTCATAAACCATTCAGCTAACCGTAAGATGAATGCAAGTAAAGACCTAGTTGCCGAATGCATGTGCATGGGAAGACATGTTTGAACAAGTGAAAATTAATTATGAGTTAATGCATAACCAAGCTCGGCAGTCCAGCCGAATTGGGGTCCATGAATAAGGAACGTGCAAATAAAAAAACGATTAAAACTAATACAAAACCTGCATCTGCCGCACGACACCTGGTTTCGTTAAAGCTTAAACGTGATTAACATGCATGAACCCACAACATGTGACAATCTAGATTAAAATAATTCAGCCATTATGAGCGTGTTATCTATCTGCAAAGGTAGTATGAAAAAGCAATGGTCGTTGAAGCACGAATAAAACCATAAGAGAGAGAGAAAGAGCCGAACAATATCAATCTAGATTGGGCAGAAGTGTGTTACAAATATATAAAAGATTCAAAACATGCAACACTGGATAACTTAATAAATCTATTTAGATTTGCCATATCTAATATAGAGCCGATAACTATCTCACTTTCACTAAGCATATTAAGCAAACGCCTGCCGCACGGTATCTACTCATAAACAAAGCATAAGCAAAGACTTCTTGATTGTCAAGCAAAGATCCGCCGCACGACCATTGAAAACAAACAAGACTACTTGCATCACGTCTAAATCCACCGCATGATACTAAACATGATAACAAGGTTGTCGGAACTCACGGAGGTCGACGGATCGATGACTCCTCTCGAAGAACTCGACGACACGACAAAAGGACTCGAAAGTTGGCACGGGGCCGGTTGTATTGATTTGGTTGTGAACCTCTATTACAATGGTCGATGGTCAATATTTATACCCTAAACAAAACATGAGTCCTAGAGGACTACGATTTACAAAGGAACCTTTAAACAAACTTGGAAACTTATGATTTCTTACCCTAAACTTCTAGATTCCTTTATTATTACAACTTTCATCTTTCCGATCGGTCTTGCCTGCCATCTTCTGTTTTTCCCGAATGGAGTTACCGCCTTCTGGGGTAACCGACCGCACAATCATTTAGCCGACCGCTTGTTTTGTTTGCCGAACACCCTTCTTCCCGCATGCGGGTCTACCTGTCATCTTCCAGAATCGACCAAAATCCAGTGTTAACACATGCCCCCTCAATTTCGGGATAAAAGTGTTTTTATTCTAAAATTGACCACAAGCTCTTTCGTCCTCCTAGGTCATCACCGTTCAATACCGCAGCCGCTGCCCAAAAATTCAAGCTTTCAGCGCAACCTCGGACCTACTTCGAATCTTCAATGGCGACCCAGGATGAAATCCTAGAGGTAAACTTTACTTATATTCGGCAACTTTCATCTGATCCTCCCGCTCCTCTTTTGATTTATTCCTCTTTGATTTCAATCACCTTCTAAAGGAATACACGAGCCAGATTTTGATCCCCTATGCTGCCAACCCTGACTCCTATTTTCTCGGCCCAATGGGAAATCCTGACCCTTCTGAAATTATTGAGAAGGAAACCCAAAGAATTCCTTTCAAGTCTGGGATTACCTCGTCAAACCGATGGCCAAACACGTTCAAGAATTGGCCATTTCCCCCAATCACCGAATGGCGTAATTGGTACAGGAGAATGCTGGAGAAAAGCAGTAGCCACTGGGAAAGTCAAGACATCAGTCATTGTCTGGAATTATTCTTAGCAGAAACACCCAGGAATGATTCCCTTTTGATAGCAGCTTCCCATTTTTGGTCTGACACTATCAATGCCTTTATCTTTAGTCATGGTATGATGACCATCACTCTAGCCAACGTGTTCATGATGACTGGCTTGAACGTGTCATTGCCAGTATATCCCTATAAGTACAAAAGCAAAAGTAATCAAAGAGCCGTCAGCTCTGGATGTGGATGGGTCAAACATATTCAGAACTACATGAATGCATCTGGCACTGTTTCTGACAAAGAGTTGAAAGCCTTCATGAATATATGGCTATGCAGATTCATCTTCTGTGGAAAATCCAATGAACCAACTCTGAATCACATGGTAATGGCTGAAGACTTAGCTGCAGGCACTCAGATCCCACTAGGCAAATATCTTTTAGGGTCTGTTTATCATATGATGCATCAGATTACTCTTCAGATGCGCCAAGGTGGAGAAATTTCTTGTGTGAATGGTCCCTGGTGGCTAATTCAAATGTGGCTTCAGCTATATATGCATCAAATAACCTCTGTGAGCCTCTTCAATCTAAGTTTTCCTTCAGTTAACTATGCTGAAGGCAGTACAGCAAAGGTTAAGGCTTGTCAGACTTATGGGGAAGCAGCATCATCTATAAGCATTGACATAGACATCGGTCATTTCTTCAAGCTATTTTTCAAAGGATTCGGCAATGTGCTCTGGTTTCCTTACAGAGAAAACGAAAATTTGACTTTGCCCTGCAAGTTTAGCTATGAAATTGGTTGTTCAGGTCAAGAATCCACGGAGATTTTCAACTCCTTTATCAAACCTTGCACTTTGCCAGCCGAATTTCATCATGGGAGGTTAGTGCAATCCACCTATGAATTCTATTATCCAAACATGGTGGCCAGACAATTAGGATGTGGCCAACTGCCTCCAAAATTCCTCTTCTCAACAATCATAAAGTCAAGGGAAGTAATAACAGAAGGAATGGAAGCCAAGAAGATCTTTGAATTAGGATGGGAATTGCCAACATACGAACCATCTCCATTTGGGCTAATAGATGTTGCTCATCCCTTCTTTGTTTCTTGGTGGCAAGAATGGCATGCTCATATCTTCAATATATCAGTTCATTCCTTATGCAAAAACTTGCAACCCGATTTTGCTTCTGACAGTGAGGTAATTTCATTATGCCCATCATTTCTTGCTCTTGAATCCACTTCTTATTTTAACATCTGGTCATGCACAGGATCTTGAGTTTACTCTCCCAGCCAAAGCAATCCAGTACTATTCGGCTGGCCCCAAGCCTGCTCTGGGGTTTGATGCTCCAAACTTAAAGGAATTCATGAAAACTTCTGCAACTTTGGACTCAGCACCTCTAAAGGCACTCATGAAAATTCCTGCTACTTCAGCTGCTGCATCTTCAAGAGGAAAAAGCAAAAGGAAAACACCTGAAAGTTTTCTCTTACCCAAGAAACCAAGGACCAAGAAAGCCAAATTATCTCTTAAGGTATGAACCTTTTATTCTCTATCAAGTTACCAACCTCACTTAGCAGCAAACCTGACCACCTCTTACATTCATTGCTTCCATTGCAGCCACAAGTAGAAATTCCCATACTAGGCAATACCTCAGCACCTATAGAACCAACCCCTAAAGTTTTTACTGAAGATGAAGAAATACATGATAGCGAAACTTCAGAGACTCATGAAGCTGAAGGTTCAAAGGCTCATAAACCTGATGAGACTATAGGTAACATTGTTCAACCAATTCTCTTTTTCTTTCTTTTAAACAACATCTATCTCTTATGCTCATTATCATTTACTTTACTGAAAATAGATAAAATCTTAGATGAACTGGCAAGGGAAACTTCTCCTGATCAAGCTCCAAACCTGTCCCTTCTGAACCTTCAGCCAAGTTCTCCAGCAAGCCAGGGCGTAACCCATCCTGATGATCAATCAGCTCAGCAGGCAATTCTTTGTTTTACACTATATTTTAGCAAAATTACCCAATCGGCTAACACCTTTTTTTCTTCTCTTTTCTTTAGAAGAACATCACTAAACCGACCACCAGTTACTCCTCTATTGAGGACTACATCATCGAGAAAGGTGAAGAGATTACTTCCCATCAAACCTTATCGCTGGAAAATCAGGCTCGGCTAAAAGAGGTGATCATTCTGCTGAACAAGGATACCATCAGTCTGGTTCAGGATGCAGACCAGATAAAAGACCTCCTTGAACTCATTGATCAAGATATCCCCCCTGCTCTCAAAGCCCTCCTAGAATCGGTAGCCCATCTTGATGACCACTTTGCTATGGTGAGAAGGGCAACCAAGAACATATCTTCGAGGGCTGCTCTGCAGAAGGATAGATCTTTGAAAAAGCTAGAGATTAAAGACCTTCACTCTCATATCCACACTGCAAGAAATTCCTTGACAACCTTGGAGCCTGAACTGAAAGCCACGGAGGACGAAAAAAGCAGGTTAGAAGCTCAACTAACCGAACTGAATGCCAAAATTCAGTCTCACAGGGCCCATATAGCTAATTTGCCGAAGAACATAGAAGCAGCTTCACTGAAGATGACTTCGATCATCAAAGAAGACCAGCAAATCAAAACTAAGTTATCCAGCATCTAGATTTCTGAAGATGAAGATCAAAAAGTGCTAGATAATGTTAGCCGAATAAGGACTAAGGCCATAGAGGCAATCAATCATCTTCTGAACCAGTAGACATTGGGTTTGTAATAAACTTAAGTGTGATATCCTCTTTCCCTTGATTAACCAACTTTATGTTTACTTATTTTTATTCGTTTGAAAAAAGCAATCGGCCACTTTCCCTTAAATTACTCGATTAGAATGTAGCCGATTGTCTCCATTCTTCCGTTAGCCGAACGGATCCAATTCAAATATTGTGAGGGTATAGCCGAACAATGTTGGCTCCAACAAACCAGGGAGATAATCGAGCGACGTTCGACTTAACCCATGCTTGGCCCAGCCCAGTAGCGGCCCAGCCGAAAGGGAAAAAAAAACCCTACTCCACCGTTCGGGATTCTCGCCCCACAACCCCGTGGAATTCGCCACAATCCCTCGTTTCGGCTTATAAATAGACCCTTCCGTTAGCCTTCATCGCTATCTCCGCTTTAGCATTCTCACATCCGTCTCCTCCACTTCCTTCGTTCGATTCATTCCAGAAGAAAACCCTAACCTCCATCAAAGCAAATGACGAACAGTGGCAACCGTGGCAAGCGTCCTGCCGACGGAGAGGCTGAAGGAAGCAGAGCATCGCGCTGCCGGCGTCGTGGGTATGATTCGGCTTTTTGCCCCCTTTGCAATTTCCTTGTTCATCTCTTAGTTTTGATTTTTCCTTCCTCATTCATCAGGATAAGGGTCATCAGCTCCAGCCAATATCATCTTCTTCCTCCGGTGACGGCAGCTCAACCGGGAACTCCATCATCCGGCTCCTCCGGATCTTCCAGCTCTTCAAGCTCTTACCATTCTAATCCTTGGGGCCCGGCAGAACCAGCAGATGCACACCATCCATACTCTCACGAGGAGGCGCTCAAGTTTCGCTAGGAGAGGGACGAAGCCCGGGAGGAGCTAGGCGACGTCTCCAAGAAGTTCGGCATCGATCAAGCCGAATGGGAGGACCAGCGGAAGCAATTCTGTGACGCCATCACCGGTTTGATATTCCCATTTGGTTTTATCATTCTGGCTTCCCTTGCTTGCTGATCCACTTTTTTCTTTTCTACCCAGCTCTTTCTGCGGAGAATGATCGCCTGAAGGCGGCGGCGAACAAGATTGCCGACAAGGTGAATGCCCAGGGGGAGACATCCGAAGCACGCCTTGATGCTATGGACGGCCGCATTGATCAGGCCGTCATCCAAGGTGTGCACCTTGGCGCTTCTCTCGGGCTAGCGGCAATGACCTCACAAACCAACGAGGACTACTCCTCCCAGCTAGTTGGTTTTGTTGGAGGACGCCTGGACGAGATCGACGACATCGATGAGCGTCTGGAGGCCTACGATGATCATGCCGCTGCCCTTGCCGAAATCACAAACCCCCAGTCCGTCCTCAACAAGTTATTTGAGGAGTAGTTTGTATTAGGATGGACTTTTATAAACAATCTCGTCCTTTGGAAGAATACTTATTTCTTTGATCCTTTTCAGTAAAATTCTGCCTGCGACTGTCATAAAAAACGCTGAAAACACCCCAACCTTGCATAAACATTCTTATGCTAGAGGCGATGCAAACTGCATCGGCTATTTTGTGCTAAAGGCGATATGAACAATATCGGCTATTCTCAGTCTTATTTATTTTTAGGCTAAAGACGATTTTCCTTTCATCGGCTTTTCTGATCTACATTCATAAACCAACCTCAACACTGGGGTAATACCTCTTAAGAAATCTTCCATTGATAGCTCTAGTAAACTCCTCTCCAAATAAAGTTTTCAATATGTATGCATTGCCAGGTACACATTCTACTATTCGGAAAGGACCTTCCCAATTTGGAGACCATTTGCCAAACGCTCTATCCTTTGTTCCAACTAGCAATATAGTTTTCCAAACCAAGTCTCCTTCTGCGAATTGTTTCAGCCTAACCCTTTTGTTATAATACTTGGCAACGCATATTTTATTTTTCTCAATATTTTCTAATGCTTTGAGACGAATCAAATGTAGATCTTTCAATTCATCCATCATTAGATTCTTATAATCCTCTTCCACCAATTCTTTCTGTAACACAACTCACCTTGATCCTGACCGTAATTCCCATGGTAACACAGCATGATGTCCATAAACCAGTTTATAGGGAGATGTTTGAGTGGACCCATGACAAGCCATTCGGTAAGCCCACAACGCTTCATTAAGAACCAAGTGCCATTTCCTTGGTTTTTCATCAATATTCTTCTGGATGATTTTAATCATAATCTTATTTGATGCTTCTGCCTGACCATTAGCTTGTGCATAATAAGGAGAAGAATTATACAATTTAATCCCCATACTTTTGGCAAAGTCACATAATTCTGAAGAAGTAAACTGAGTTCCTAGATCAGTTGTTATAGTCTGAGGAATCCTGAATCTGTAAACTATATGTTCCTTAACAAAACTGATCATATTTTCTGACGTTACCTTCTTCAAAGGGATAGCTTCAACCCACTTGGTGAAATAATCCGTGGCCAAGAGTACAAATTTGTGTCCCTTACTAGAAGGAGGATTGATCTGACCAATTAAATCTATACCCCATCCTCTGAATGGCCAAGGCTTGATTATAGGATTCATAGCAGACGCTGGAACTTTTTGAATATTGCCGAATTTTTGACAATTGTGACACCCTTTGTAATATTCAAAACAATCTTCCAACATAGTTGGCCAAAAATAACCAGTTCTCCTAATTATCCACTTCATCCGATAAGCTGACCGATGTGCACCACACAATCCTTCGTGAACCTCATACATCACTTTCTTGGCCTCTTCTTGACTTAAACATTTGAGCAATACTCCATCGATGGACTTGTAATATAACTGATCATCAAGAAACACAAATTTGAGAGCTTTGTACCTGAGTTTTTGGGAAACCTTTTGAGATGGATCTTTCAGATAATTGGTAACTTCGTATCTCCAATCACCATCTACTTGATCAGTATTTAAAACATCTTCTTCCATAGCAAAAACTTCCCGACTCTCTCGATATCCAGAAGCAGCTTGAGCTAACTTATTTGCTTCTTCATTGTACTCTCTAGGGATATGATGCAAGGTCACTACCAGAAAATTCTTCAAAAGTTCTCTACACTCATCATAATATTCTCTTAATACATTGTTCTTGCATTCATACTGACCATTCAGTTGATTAATCACCAACTCAGAATCCCCAAAGATTTCAATAGCAACGGCCTTTACTTCTATAAGAAGCTGAAGCCCTCTAAGCAACGCTTCATACTCTGCCTGATTATTAGTAACATGAAAGTCAATAGGAATCGCATACTCAAAAGTCTTTCCTTGTGGGGAAATCAAGAGAATACCAGCACCACCACCTTTGTTACAAGATGATCCATCGAAGAACAAGGCCCAAGGCACAATGCTTATCGCCTCAACAGAAAGATCCCGATGTTGGGTAATAAAATCGGCAATAATTTGACCCTTTACCGCCTTTGCCGATTCGTATCTTAAATTAAATTCTGACAATGCTAAAATCCATTTGCCAATTCTTTCATTCAAAATTGGCATCGATAGCATATGTTTGATTACATCAAAACCAGAAACTACCACGCATTCGGCATTCAACAAATAGTGCCGAGATTTGATACATGAATAATACACACACAAGCAAAGTTTTTCTGTAGCCGAATATCTTGTTTCCGGGTCTAGCAGCTTTCGGCTAAGATAAGCTATGACTCTTTCTTTTCCTTCAAATTTTTGCATAAGGGCCGACCCTATCGTTAGGCTATCGGCCGCCACATACAACTTAAAAGGCTTGTCAAGTTGTGGAGGTACTAGCACAGGTGGTGCATTCATATATTGCTTGATCTCATCAAAAGCCTTTTGTTGTATGTCACCCCATACAAATTTTTGATCTTTCTTGAGCCTTAATAAAGGAGAAAAGGGCAAAACTCTCTCTGATAGATTGGATATGAATCTTCTTACAAAGTTGATTTTGCCTAACAATAATTGTAATTCTGTGAGATTAGTTGGCGGCACAACTTTGTCTATTGCTTCCATGCTTTTTTCCCAACTTCAATTCCCCCTTTATGAACTAAAAATCCCAAAAACTCACCAGCCGAAACTCCAAAGGCACATTTGTTTGGATTCATCTTCAAGCCATGCTTTTTTGTGCACTCCAGAGTTTTTCTTAAATCGGCTAAATGTCTTTCATGATTTCTAGACTTGACTACTACATCATCGATGTAGATTTCTACAATCTTGCCGATCAGCTCATGAAAAATATAATTCATAGCTCTTTGATAAGTCGCACCGGCATTCTTTAACCCAAACGTCATGACTATCCATTCAAACAAACCAATATGACCAGGACATCTGAAAACTGTTTTTGAAATATCTTCTATTGCCATAAAAATTTGATTATAGCCAGCATTACCATCCATAAAACTAATGACTTCATATCCTGCCGATGCATCTACTAGTAAATCGGCAACTGGCATTGGGTAACCATCCATGGGAGTTGCCTTATTAAGATTTCTGAAATCTATACAAACTCTCATTTTTCCATTTTTCTTGTATACCGGTACTATATTTGAAATTCACTCTGCATACTTGCATGGCCAAATGAAGTTTGCTTCTATTAATCTTTCAACTTCCTTCTTTACATCGGCCAATACCTCCTCTTTGTATATCTTCCATGGAGGTTGTTTGTAAGGACGAAATCTAGGTTTAATGGGTAATCGATGCTCAACAATGGAACGATCCAATCCAGGCATTTCTGTGTAATCCCAAGCAAAACAATCTTTAAACTCCTTCAACAGATTTATCAACTTTGATTTATATTATGGGTCTAACTTCGCACTAATATACATCGGCCTTGGCTTAGAATCATCACCAACATCAATTTCTTCCAATTTATCAGCCGACATAAAACCACGTCCTAACTTTCCTTTGTTGCCATCGACAGGATTTCCCATTAAAAATTACTATGAGAGCCGACTGCTTGGATCGGCTGTTGGCCCTCGCTGAACACATTTACAGGACCTTCTTTCCACACTTTTCCGGAGAAACTATCAACGCCTTCATATTCCCAGTAGGTAGACTCTGTGGCAGCAACACTTACCAAATCATCAGCATGTACAATTTCAACATCATCTCCAATCCATTGAATGAGAATTTGATGCATGGTTGAAGGAATGCAGCAATTAGCATGGATCCAATCTCTGCCCAAGAGTAGACTATATGCCCCCTTGCCATCAATGACAAAAAAGGTAGTAATCAGAGTTTTTGATCCAATAGTCAGCTCGACATGGATAGCACCTCGGGTATCGGAAGGATTGCCAGCAAAGTCCCTAAGCACCATGTCAGTTTTCAACAATTCTTCATTAGTCATCCCAAGCTTTCTGAAGGTAGTATAAGGCATGATATTGATAGCAGCCCCTCCATCAACAAACATCTTGGTCAAAAGCTTGCCATTGACATATCCTTTTAAATAGAGTGGTCTCAAATGACGATTCTTGATTGGTTTGTCAAAAACAGCCTGCTGCGTTAATACAAGCTGAGCCATCAAATCCTGACATTCACTTTCATCAAAATCAGAGTACACCTCTTCTTGGACATCTTGGCTTTCGGGAGCTATAAACTCTGATGGAAGGAAAAAAGCCATGAAAGCATCAGCCGAATGACCACATCCATCAGGCTTCTTCTTAGGACGCCATATTTGCTTTGTCTCAGTAACTTCCTGTTCCAACTCCCTATTCCTCAACCGTTGAACTCTTCTTTTCTGACTTTTCTTCAGGCCTAGAGGACACCACTATTCTTTTTGCCATACGTATCTATAGGAATCAGCTTCTTCATCATGCACCCTATCATGTATCCAACCCTGACCTGCAAATCTTTTCCTTTGCTGATTCTTAAAATCATCTATTTTTAGGCGCCGATCATCTTCAGGAACTTTCGTTCCAAGTCTTTCATAGACGGTACGGCGGTTGACTCGAGATTGCCTATATTCGGAGTACTGAGCACTACATTCCGGACAATTATTTCTTGCAGGCAACCTCAAGCCTTCATTCCAACAATGTCTAAAGAACGAACAACCCCAATGAGACTGCTCCTGTTCTGTCATGTATTCTTCTTGCTCCCTTCGGTATACCTCTTCCTCATACCTCCGGCACTCTTTCATAAACCATTGCTTCTTACAGTATTCCTTTTCTTGTTCTCTCTGCCACTTGTTTAGCAAAATACGTGATGTAACTCTGGGTTTAGAAGTTTGACCTTTCTTGGTTTGGCTATTCTGAAACCGAACTCGTTGCTGCAGCTCTCTACTGGTGACTTGCCGATCCAGGTCAACAGCACCACTCTCCTTTGCTCTATCAGAAGTCAACACCTTCACCTTGCCTTTACCTTTGAGATCATTGGCAGAGACCATATTCACAGAGAAAGAAATCATATTTTGTGGAAAAGGCTGATCATCGATTTTCATCTTGCCATCAAACCTCAAATGTCCCTCTTGGATAGCTTTCTGGATTCGTATTCTGAACACTCGGCGATCATTGATAGAGTGAGAATTAGTGTTATGGAAGCCACAATACTTTTTATCTTTCACTCCTTCAGGACGCAGCATAGGATGTCCTTCTGGCAACTTGATGCGTCCTTCCTTTATCAACAATGCAAAAAGTCTGTCTGCCTTAGTAACATCAAAATCATAGGTTCCCTTTTGTTGTTTCAACCAGCGTTGACTAACTTGAGTGGGTTCCTTTGCCCAATTTAACTCAGCTGCAGCTATCTCATCTTCATCAATATACTCAGTCGCTTCATCCAGAAAACCTTGATACACCTCATTAGTGGCATTGTTCTTCTAAAAGCGATTATCTCTCCTGAATCCTTGGGCTTGATTACTTATAGCTGCTAAACGCTGTGCAAGTTGGCCAAGATCATCAAACTCTAAACCGAACAACTTCTCCTTGATATTCGGCAACATTCCTGCTATAGCTATTCCAGGTAGTTGATCATCTGGTAAATTTAAAGAATAACACATATTCTTGGTCTCCCTAAATCTGCGAAGATATTCCAATGGTGTCTCATTTGTTCTCATCCTCAGACTCATGAGATCAACCAACTTCTTCTCATTAGTACCCGTATAGAAATATGAATGAAACTTCTGTTCTAGTTCTGCCCATGTACCAATGGAATGAGTTGGTAGAGACGTGAACCATGTGAAAGTTGGTCCTATAAGAGACAAAGGAAAATATCGAATCCTCCAAGCTTCATCTGAAGCAGCTTCTCCAAGCTGCATTAAGTACCGACTGACGTGCTCTATGGTACTAGTATCATCATGACCAGAAAACTTGGTTAAATCTGTTGGAGGCTTCACCCTTGGAGGTAACGCTACTCTGTTGTACCATTCTGGATAAGGAGACTTGTATGAATAGGATTGATTCTTTGGCTTCAAACCGAACTGATTTTGTATCATATCAGTCATCCTGTGCATCAAAACATCAATGCCTGGATCCTGATTTCCTTGTACTTGCACTCCAGAAGGCAACCCTGAAACACTTCTATACCCTGGATTTGGCACAGCATTGATAGCACTGTAATCAGTAAATTCTTGATACCCATCTCCATACATATTCTTCTACAATCTGTTTGATGCTGGAGAAACTCTATAAGCTGAAGGTGGCACTTCTCCTGTGGTACCAAATGTCACCTGGCCATAGGTGGGATGTGATTGCTTTTTAGTGTGAGTCAATCCACCTATATTTGAAGGCGACGCTACTTCTTTTTCAACAGGCTTCTCTTGATGCTTTGGAACATTGAAAAGCGTCGGCCCACTGAGTGGTCCAACATTTTCTTCGAAGTATTTATCAACCATTGGACCAAAAGTACTGATCATGATTGCCCGAAAGGTATTCAGAAAAGCTGTGTGATGGTTTGTCATGGTTTCTCCCATGGCTTTATAGACCAGGGCTGCCATCTTCTAAGCATCCTCCTCTTCAGTGTAATCAGTTTGATGCGGAAGAAGAACCCTTGGCATTGACTGCTTTTGAAACACTTTATTGCTCTTGTTTTTGGAAAAAGACATCAAACACTTCCGTTGGTATTGCTCACATGCTTGAAGCACTAAATCCTTGTAATTATCTGGCAATTCTGCCATGCTTACATCCAGAACATGATCATTGTTGATCTCAGATGCCATCTTGAACCAACAGATGGTCCCACCGGGCGTGCCAAAAAGTGTGTTGACACAAAATGTGACGCACTGTGCCTCACACACAGCAAGCCGGAAAGCGTGGCTTCAAACGTGTTCCCGGGTGTTTCGTGATCCGGAAGCGTGCCAGTCAGTTTGACCTGAAAACTAACAAGGGATAAAACAATTAAATGTCAAACCGGAACATGTCGGGTAATACCAGATAGTTCCACATATACGGCCCTGAAGCCACTTACAACGACATACAGCTATAGAGAGCTGTCTGCCAACAAGTTCATAAACCATTCAGCTAACCGTAAGATGAATGCACGTAAAGACCTAGTTGCCGAATGCATGTGCATGGGAAGACATGTTTGAACAAGTGAAAATTAATTATGAGTTAATGCATAACCAAGCTCGGCAGTCCAGCCGAATTGGGGTCCATGAAGAATGAACGTGCAAATAAAAAAACGATTAAAACTAATCCAAAACCTGCATCTGCCGCACGACACCTGGTTTCGTTAAAGCTTAAACGTGATTAACATGCATGAACCCACAACATGTGACAATCTAGATTAAAATAATTCAGCCATTATGAGCGTGTTATCTATCTGCAAAGGTAGTATGAAAAAGCAATGGTCGTTGAAGCACGAATAAAACCATAAGAGAGAGAGAAAGAGCCGAACAATATCAATCTAGATTGGGCAGAAGTGTGTTACAAATATATAAAAGATTCAAAACATGCAACACTGGATAACTTAATGAATCTATTTAGATTTACCATATCTAATATAGAGCCGATAACTATCTCGCTTTCACTAAGCATATTAAGCAAACGCCTGCCGCACGGTATCTACTCATAAACAAAGCATAAGCAAAGACTTCTTGATTGTCAAGCAAAGATCCGCCGCACGACCATTGAAAACAAACAAGACTACTTGCATCACGTCTAAATCCACCGCATGATACTAAACATGATAACAAGGTTGTCGGAACTCACGGAGGTCGACGGATCGATGACTCCTCTTGAAGAACTCGACGACACGACAAAAGGACTCGAAAGTTGGCACGGGGCCGGTTGTATTGATTTGGTTGTGAACCTCTATTACAATGGTCGAGGGTCAATATTTATACCCTAAACAAAACATGAGTCCTAGAGGACTACGATTTACAAAGGAACCTTTAAACAAACTTGGAAACTTACGATTCCTTACCCTAAACTTCTAGATTCCTTTATTATTACAACTTTCATCTTTCCGATCGGTCTTGCCTGCCATCTTCTGTTTTTCCCGAATGGAGTTACCGCCTTCTAGGGTAACCGACCGCACAATCATTTAGCCGACCGCTTGTTTTGTTTGCCGAACACCCTTCTTCCCGCATGCGGGTCTACCTGTCATCTTTCAGAATCGACCAAAATCCAGTGTTAACAGTTTCTGATGAGAAATGCTAAGCCTACAGAAAAGTTGTCAGAAAATTTGACTTACATTCAGATAACAACCTTTCCCAATGTATGTGAGTGGAATGTTTCAATTAACAATTTCAAACGAGGTTGCAATGGTTGTTGTTACCCCGATACTCCAATATAGGGACGTATCCCGTATCCGATACGTATCCGTATCGGATACGGCTTGGATACGCGTTGGATACGTATCCACGGAGTATCCGTAAAAAAATAAATCCACAATAATTCAGATACTCTTCATGGATACGTTAACCTTGTGTGATATGTTGGTCCAATACGGCCAAGCCCATCAACAGCTAGTTGGATAACTCCAAGACTCCCTTGTGCGGCCGTGCCTGCTGCCTCTTCTCCTCTAAGGCTGTACACAGCTGTGACGACATGCCTGCACGCAAGAGCTCCTCCACGGTCGAGCGGCAAGGAGGTCCTCTGCTTCACCGCTGGTCCTGTGGAGGCTAGGCAGGGAGCTAAGACCACCACATCTCTTGCTGGTCATGGGTAGCAGTTAGGTTACCTCAGTGAGCTTTCCCATTTTCCCTTTCTCTAATCCCCTTTTTGTTTAATTTCTCTCGGGATCCTGATATTATATAGATGCAGCATTGTGATATACCTGAATAATTTAATCCTCCCTCAAGTTGACTAGTTCTCTTTCTACACTAAACACCTGTACATTCTTAATTGGATTTTGAGGAGCGGATGGAGATGCTTGGCAAGCTTCTGTTGGAATGTTGGCTAGATGGAAATACATAAAACATGAGCATGAGCAGAACAACACAATTACAAGCCTCGGCTTCTACTGCTTTTAGAATTTTTAATATGCTTTAGTCTTATTTATTTAAAAGGGCGTACCCAGTGCAGAGAGCTCCCGCTCTGTGCGGGATCTGGGGAAGGGTGTCAGTGGCAAGCCTTACCCTCGCCTGTGCAATGCGAGGAGACCGCGACTCGAACCCGGGACCTTCCGGTCATAGGCGGTAAGACTCTACCGTTTGCACCAGGCCCGCCCTTCTTTAGTCTTATTTATTTATTAAAAATACTAAAACGTATCCACGTATCGGGTTTTTTCTGAGAATGTCGTATCCATGTATCCGTATCTACCCGATACCGATACACGTATCCGTATCCGTGCTGCATAGATTGCAGCATGTAAGTACAATTTTCTAGAGCTTTCTGTATTTGTAGCATTACTTGTTTCTAATAAGCAAGAAGTTAACAATTTTTATTGCAGTAATTTTGTTGTTTTCTTAGGTGATTGGATGTTATAAGTGTGTGCTAAAGTTGAAATTGATTGTCTGTCTTAATTGAAGATGTTCTTTCTCTCTTTCGCGGAACAGGGACCCATGTGGAGAAGTTCTTCTGAGCATGATGTTCTGATATTTGACCTTTCCTATGTGGTTTGTTATACTTGATGTCAAAATATGGTTCTTTCATATGTTGTTTATGATGGGATAAGTCTCTGTTGGCAATCTTTATGGGGCTGGCTGCAGCTGGTCTTTGTGGGGCTGGCTGCAGCAGCATCTTGACTGAGAGGACAGCATCCTTGCAGCTGGTCTTTAGCTAGGACAACATCTTAGAGGACAGCATATTAGGACAACATATTAGCATCTTAGACTAGCATCTTGGCATATGCTTGGCTGGTTAGCAGCCTATAAATATATATCCCCAACCCCTCAGGTGGGTATGGCATTGAGAAATAAACTAGAAAATTGTCCCAACTCTTAGTGTCATCCTCTCTCGATGAGAGTAAGAATTCTGCTACTATCAAGAGTGAGAATTCAATGACTAACAACTGGTATCAGAGCCGTATTATCCTGTAGCCTAAGCATCTTTTGCTCATCTTCTCTCCCAGCCCCACAACAGCCCCAGCTGTTGGCAGCAGCAGCTCCTCCGGCCGCTCCTGTTCACTCCTCTCCCTCTACGCAGACGAGCAGCAGCTCGTCTGAAGCAACCCTCTCCCCACGCAGCAGCCCCCCGGTAGTGCGTCATGTCTGCAGGGCAGTCTCAGCACTCGGTCACCTCGAGCACGCGGCGTCGGTAGGAGGCCAAACTTGCCGCGGCAGAGGAACGTGAGCGAGCGGCAGCAGAGACCGCTGCTGCGGCGGCAAGGGCGTCGAGGCTGGCAGTGGTGGAGCTGGCAGCAGCCAGAGCGGAGGCGGAAGTAGCGGCGGCGGCGGATGCAGCGCGTGCAGCGGCAATGGAGGTCGAGGCTCTGCACGGCAGCATCGGCTGCTCCATTTCCGCTAACGACACCGCCGACGCGGACCTCGAGCTGCTAGAGAGGGAGGCAGTGCAAGCGTGGGCGGCGCAGTGGGCAGCCGCGCATGCCCACGAGCGTGGCGGCAGCCCAGACAGGCGCGGACGCGCTGGCGGCACTCCTAGAGGAGGTGCGCACGGCGGTGGTGCTCCTAGGGCAGCCGTGCACGCCCACGAGCGTGGCGGCAGCCCAGACAGGCGCAGACGCGCCGGCGGCGCTCCTGGTGGAGGCGCGCACGGCGGTGGCGCTCGTGGAGGGGGTGCGCACGGCAATGGTGGCGGATGGGTCGATGGAGAGCGCGACCTTCACAGGCAGCGTGGCTCTCTCCCCGGATCGGTACCATGGTTACCACGGTTTCCAGGCTGTTGTTAGGGGCATCGGCCCCGGCGGTGCGTGGCCTACCCTCACCAAGACCAACTACGTCGAGTGGGCTGCGGTGATGAGGGTAAAGCTCTAGGTGCGGCACATGTGGGAGGCAGTCCGGTACGGCGACGTCGACTACGACCAGGATCGACGAGCGCTGGATGCCCTCATCGCTGCAGTCCCGCCCGAGATGCAGTTCTCGCTTACCAACAAGTGGACTGCCAAGGAGGCTTGGGACGCCATCGCTGCGGCACGCATCGGCAGCAACCACGCCCGCAAGTCCACACTGCAGGCACTTCGCAAGGAGTGGGAGAACCTGGCCTTCAAGCCAGGTGAGGACGTTGATGATTTTGCTCTCCGTCTCAACACTCTGTTGCAGAAGATGGTGCAGTTCGGTGATGACACCTACGGTGAGGAGAGAGCTGTCGAAAAGCTCTTCCGCTGCGTCCCCGAGAAGTACAAGCAGATGGCTCGATCGATCGAGTCTCTGCTGCATCTCTCCATGATGTCGATTGAGGAGGTGATAGGCTGCCTCAAGGTCGTCGACAGTGATGAGCCACAGTCCCTCTCGGGGGCCCATCACCACTGGCGGGAAGCTCCTTCTCACTCGGGAGCAGTGGCTTGCCAGCCAAGGTGACTAGAAGAAGGGGGAGCCTTCTTCCGCGACAGACGGCCGCAAGCGTGGCAAGCCGCGCAAGGCGCGCAGAGACGCCCAGGCAAGGGAGCGAGGACGTGCCGAGGGTGATGCCCACGGAGGTGCCCAGGGCGGTGCCGCCGGCAGGCATAAGCCGGCACGAGACGACGCCTGCCGCAACTGCGTCCAGCTTGGCCATTGGGCCAAGGACTGTCGACAGCCACGACGCGGCCAGGCCCACGTCGCACAGGCGAAGGAGCCGACTCTGTTCATGGCACATGCAAGCATTGAGCTACCTCCAGCGGCACCGGCCGCAGCGGCTCTTCTCCACCTTGACGAGCCAAAAGCACACGCCCTCCTCGGCGACGGCTCTGGCAACGACAAGACTGACGGGTGGTGCCTCGACACCGGCGCCACCCATCACATGACCAGTCGATGGGAGTTCTTCACCGAGCTTGACTCTAGCGTCCGAGGCTCCGTCAAGTTTGGGGATGCCTCTGGCGTGGAGATCAAGGGCGTTGGCTCTGTCATCTTCACCACCGTGTCTGGTGAGCACAGGCTGCTCACCGGAGTCTACTACATCCCCGCGTTGAGGAACTCCATCATCAGCTTGGGACAGCTGGATGAGAACGGTTCGCGTGTGGTGGTTGAGGATGGAGTCATGAGGATTTGGGATCGCCGTCGCCGCCTTCTCGCCAAGGTATCTAGAAGCGCAAATCGACTCTACGTCCTTAACGTGCAGGTGGCACAGCCCCTCTGTCTCACTGCTCGTCGGGACAACGAGGCGTGGCAGTGGCACGAGCGTTTCGGCCACCTTCACTTCGAGGCCCTGAAGCGGCTCAGTGCCACGGAGATGGTGCGAGGCCTGCCGTGTCTCGACCATGTGGAGCAGCTCTGCGACGTCTGCGTGTTGATGAAGTAGAGGCGACTCTCTTTTCCCTAGCGGGCGAGCTTTCGAGCCAATGAGAGGCTCGAGCTTGTGCACGGGGACTTGTGTGGCCCGGTGACACCGGCCACACCGGGAGGACGACGCTACTTCCTGCTGCTCGTCGACGACCTCTCCCGCTACATGTGGGTGATGGTCCTCGGCATCAAGGGCAAGGCTGCGGATGCCATCAGGTGCTCATAGTCTGCTGCGGACGCCATCAGGCGCTCATAGTCTGCTGCGGAGGCGGAGTGCGGCCGCAAGCTGCGCGTGTTGCGCACCGACAACGGCGGCGAATTCACGGCGGCTGAATTCGCGTTGTACTGTGCTGATGAGGGCATTCAGCGCCACTACTCCGCGCCGTATAGCCCACAGCAGAACGGCGTTGTCAAGCGGCGCAACCAGATGGTTGTGGGGATGGCTCAGGCCTTTCTCAAGCAGAGGGGGATGCCGGCTGTCTTCTGGGGAGAGGCGGTGGTGTCGGCCGTCTACATCCTCAACAGCTCGCTTACCAAGGCGCTCGACGGCAGGACGCCGTATGAGGCTTGGCATGGGCGCAAGCCGGCGGTCTCCCACTTGCGGGTCTTCGGCTGTCTCGTGTTTGCTAAGGAGCTTGGCCACATCAGCAAGCTCGATGACAGGAGCACTCCGGGAGTATTCATCGGCTACGCGGAGGGCTCGAAGGCCTACCGCATCCTTGACCCGAAGACACAGCGTGTGCGCACGGCGCACGACGTTGTGTTCGACGAAGGGCGAGGATGGGCGTGGGACTAGGCAGTGGAAGATGGCTTGGCTCCGACGTACGACAACTTCAGTGTCGAGTACGTCCACTTCGAGGAAGCTGGGGGAGTAGGCAGCTCTTTGTCGGCGAGCGCGTCTACCCAGTCCCCGAGCCTCCAACGACCCCGGCGCCTGCTACTCCGACAGCACCACGCTCTCTAGCCAGGACCTCGGCTGCGATGAGTCCTTCGTCGGCTCCACCACAGCTGGCATCGCCACGCACTCCAGCATCGACAAGCACCTCTCCGGGCACGTCTACTCCAACACCAGCTCGTGTCGAGCACAGCCCAGTTGAGCTCGCTACTCTGCTCTCTCACGACGAGGAGCGCATCGACGCGTACCACGACGGCGAGCCGTTGCGGTACCGTATGATGGAGAACCTTCTCGGCGACCAGCCGGTGCCGGGACCGGTGCCTCACGACCTGGAGGCGCAGTTGCACCTTGCGTGTGACGACGGCGAGCCTCGGTCGTTTGCAGAGGTCGAGAGACACGCGGCATGGCGCGCCGCGATGCAGTTGGAGATGGATGCGGTCGAGAAGAACCGCACCTGGGAGCTTGCTGACCTTCCTCGTGGTCACCGCGCAATCACCCTTAAGTGGGTGCACAAGCTGAAGAGGGATGAAGCCGGCGCCATCGTCAAGCACAAGGCTCGCTTGGTGGCACGAGGTTTCATGCAGCAGGAGGGGGTCGACTTCGACGACGCCTTTGCTCCTATGGCACGGATGGAGTCCGTGTGACTCCTTGCGCTAGCTGCCCAGGAGGGCTGACGTGTTCATCACATGGACATCAAGTCGGTGTTCCTTAATGGCGACTTGAAGGAGGAGGTCTACGTGCACCAGCCGTTGGGATTTGCGATCCCCGGCAAGGAGGGCAAGGTGCTTCGCCTGCGCAAGGCCCTCTATGACTTGCGGCAGGCACCGAGGACGTGGAATGCCAAGTTGGATTCCACGCTAAAGGGGATGGGCTTCGAGCAAAGCCCGCACGAGGCGGCCATCTACCGACGGGGCAGTGGAGGAAATGCTCTGCTGGTGGGTGTCTACGTCGACGACTTGGTGATCACCGGCACCAAGGATGCAGAGGTGGCGACATTCAAGGAAGAGATGAAGGCCACCTTCCAGATGAGTGACCTGGGGCCTCTCTCCTTCTACCTGAGAATCAAGGTGCACCAGGATGACTCCGGGATCACGTTTCGACAGACCACCTACGCCAAGCGCATCGTTGAGCTAGCTGGGCTCACCGACTGTAACCCAGCTCTCACTCCAATGGAGGAGAGGCTGAAGCTGAGCCGTGACAGCACGACGGAGGTGGACGCTATGCAGTACCGGCGTCTTGTGGGGAGCCTTCGCTACCTCGCCCACACACGGCCGGACTTGGCATTCTCCGTCGGCTACGTTAGTTGGTTCATGCAGCGACCGACGACGGAGCACCAACAGGCTGTGAAGAGGATCATCTGCTATGTTGCAGGGACTCTCGATCACGGCCTCTACTACCCTAGGTGCCCTGGGGCAGCACACTTCGTCGGGTACAGCGACAGTGACCACGTCGGCGACATCGACACCAGCAAGAGCATGAGCGGGATCCTCTTCTTCCTCGGCAAGTGCCTCGTTAGCTGGCAGTCGGTCAAGCAGCAGGTGGTGGCCCTGTCCAGCTGCGAGGCCGAGTACATAGCAGCCTCCACCGCTTCGACTCTGGCGCTCTGGCTCGCTCGACTGCTCGGTGATCTCCTCGGCAGAGACACTAGAGCGGTGGAGCTCAGGGTGGACAGCAAGTCCGCTCTGGCCCTGGCAAAGAACCCCGTGTTCCATGAACGTAGCAAGCACATCCGGGTGAGGTATCACTTCATCCGAGGCTATTTGGAGGAAGGGAGCATCAAGGCAAGCTACATCAACACCAAGGACCAGCTTGCGGACCTGCTCACCAAACCCCTTGGGAGGATCAAGTTCCTTGAGCTCTGCTCCAGGACCGGGATGGTTCAATTTTCCCACAAGACGACGCACAAGACTTAGGGGGAGAATGATGGGATAAGTCTCTATTGGCAGTCTTTGTGGGGCTGGCTGCAGCTGGTCTTTGTGGGGTTGGCTGCAGCAGCATCTTGACTGAGAGGACAACATCCTTGCAGCTGGTCTTTAGCTAGGACAGCATCTTAGGATAGCATCTTAGAGGACAACATATTAGGACAGCATATTAGAATCTTAGACTAGCATCTTGGCATATGCTTGGCTGGCTACCAGCCTATAAATATGTATCCCCAACCCTTCAGGTGGGTATGGCATTGAGAAATAAATTAGAAAATTGTCTCAACTCCAGTGTCATCTTCTCTCGATGAGAGTAAGAATTCTGCTACTACCAAGAGTAAGAATTCTGCTACTACCAAGAGTGAGAATTCAGTGACTAACAGTTTAGGCTTGCAAGTGGGTCAAAACAAATCAACCCAGAAACTGACCTATGGTACCAACTATTTTTTTATTGGTTTTTGGGTCAACCTAAAGTAATAGAGCCCTTGGCATGTGCGCGCCTGCCAGGATGACGAGGATGAGGACGCACACCTCCATCTGCTCGTGGCCGCAGGAGAGCAGGAGCGACGTGATTGGGGAGAGAGGATGGACTTGGGAGTGAGAAAGAGAAAAGGGGCGTTTTTTTAGAAGTGGGCATGGCCCCAGTGTCCAGCAGCCACCGTGGCATGGCCACGTCAGATGCACGCTGGCGTGGCAGGTTTTGGACCTTTGGTATGCGGCGGCAGAAGATCAGGGACCCAGATAGTCGCTTTTTTAGTTCGAGGACCTAGATGGGAATGCCCCAAAAGTTTAAGGACTCAGCGTGCATTTTACTCATAACTCTCCATAGCTACAAATTGTTAATAACATGGGGCTTTGAGAGAATGAATTACTCCATTAGTGGAGATAACCATATATAGAGGGCCTCATGGGCCATATGGACCTATAGTAGATGGGCTTTCATACACTTAGCACCCCCCCTTCAAACTAGGGTGGAACTAGAGGATTTGAAGCATCGAGTTTGAGTAAATGAAGCTGATGCTGCTCTCTAGTTTGTGCTTTAGTGAAAAAAATCTACCAACTGCACTCTAACGGCACATATTGAAGAGCAATGGTTCTCTGATGACAATGAGACCGAGTGAAGAAGACATGAACCTCGATATGCTTTGTAAGTTCGTGCTCCATAGGATCATTAGCAATTTGTATTATCACGAGAAGTGGTGTGGGGGCATCGCACAGACGGAGGCGGATGGCGCGACGAAGGGCCGCGCGGACGGGTGCTGACGAGCCAAGACAGAGCGGAGGTGGGATGTCTGCTCCGCGGGCGGACGGGTGACGATTAAGGTGTCCGTGATGGGCATGCGGACGAAGGGTCGTGGACGGCCGCATCCGCAAACGAACCACACGACCAGGCGCGGACGAAGGTCCCGCCTTGTTGCGCACGGAGAAGACTCGCGACGGACCCGTCCGCCAGTGCGGATGAAGAAGATGGCTGGCAGCGGCGAAGAATTGGACCACGGCTGGTTGAGGGGCGCGGCCACGACTGCTGACAAAGTATGAGTTGCTGCTATGAACGGATTGCGGCCGCTGCTGCTGCATGACTGCTGGACGCGACAAAAAAGAAAACGAAAATCGAAGATCTACGAGGGTTGCCCTAGGAACAGAGATGGATCATCCCGGGGCAGCGCAGCGAATGGAAGGGTGGTGGCTGGATAAAAAACCTAGAGCTTTGGTACCATGTTACAAATAAAGAGTGACTCAACTAGATGATTGTATTGAGGCCCAATGGGGACTATATATAGAGTACATGAGGGACACGAGGAACAAGTTTTAGGTATTAGTGGGTCGACCCAACTGGTAATAACACCAAATTCTTGACTTCGGGTTCTGGGTTAATGGGTCAACGGCCAACCCATTAAAACCTACATCGCTACTGTTGTTTGATTTGAGATACATATTAGAGGCCTGATGTGCAACAAGCTACATTTACCACACTAATCATTCTTTTTCAGTCTTATGTTTCACACCTACTAGCTTGTTAGCTGGTTATACTATTTTTGACTAAGCATTGGTTAAATTGTTTAGTAACTAAGTGCTGTATTTTGAGATACTTGCATTATTAATTTTTTGAGAGCCTCATCTGTAAGAAAAGCTTAGGCATTGTACAAAGTTTTAGGTATTGGTTAAAATTCTTTAGCTTAAAGTTCATGCTATCTATCAAATATTTATTGTCAGTTTAATTTCAGTTTAACAGCTTTTCGTAATATCTCAGTCAAATGATTATATCCTGAAGTTGGCGTGCATGCTTTTTTCTTTGGTTTGCAACCTCATGTAATCCGCTGTTTCTCCATGTTGTAAGGGCAGTTGAGCAATAGCATTTCACTTGTCTCTTTATAAACTGTAAATATGAGTTTACGCACTAAACAAGGACTAAGCACCATTGTGTCCACAACTATATATTTTGGGTTGAAGTTGTACTACTTAGACAGTTGACCTTATTGATTTAGCTCATATGTATTTGTGCCCTTTTCTGTGTGTTTGCAGCTATTGAGGGGTGGATTATTTTGGTAACTGGCGTTCATGAAGAAGCACAGGAGGATGATCTCCATAATGCTTTCCGAGAATTTGGGCAGGTCAAGAACCTGCATTTGAATTTAGATCGTCGTACTGGGTTTGTCAAAGTAAGTATTTATGTTTTTGTGCATTTGGTTGGAGCTCTTTCCAATTAAAGTTGCTGTAAAATCTTTGAACAATTACAAATGCAAATCTAAGCAATTGTTAATATGTAGAAAGGTTATACAAGAGTTAGAAGCTGTTCCTCTATGTCAAAGTTATCATTTTGCTGCAAGTGTGCAAGGCAAATACCATTACTTTGCTTCTAGAACATAAGCTAGATTACAAGGTTGATCTAAGATTACAAAAAATTCATGAAGGGTAAGGCTTGCCTGGTTTACAAGGTTGATCTAAGATTACAAGGTTTTATCATTCATGAAGGGCAGGCCTGGTGCAAGCGGTAGAGTCTTACCGCCTGTGACCGGAAGGTCCCAAGTTCGAGTTGCGGTCTCCTCGCATTGCACAGGTGAGGGTAAGGCTTGCCACTGACACCCTTCCCCAGACCCCGCACAGAGCGGGAGCTCTCTGCACTGGGTACGCCCGCCCCTTTTATCATTCATGTTTTCTTTAGGTTGGGAAGTCAGTTACCGTTAGTGTCTTAACTTGTCATGCATCATTGAGCAAATTGACAAATATCAGACAGTTCAAGAATGAATGGTTTTATTTTAAGCATAGGAGTTGATACCAAAAGAGTAAGCTAACTTGATAGTCTGGAATATGCTATTACTTAAGCTTATATTATATTTAGTAGTGCTGAGATGTGTGCCGATCCTTTAGATGAAAACTCCCTGCAGCTAGAAATAAATGCTGCTTAAGGAATAAGTCTTTAATGAGTTGTGTTGGATAAAGAATGATAACCTTTGCTTAGTAGCAATGTTTTCAGATCGTATTATCGAGGCTAGTCGTATGACCACCGATAAGTCGATAAGGGACGATTAGTTGTCGATAAGGGACGATTAGTCGGTCCTAATCGGTATAATCGGCTAGTCGGACATTTAGTCGTCCTTGTGCCTAGATGGCCTGATCGACCATGTATATACTATATATATTATGATGTAAATATATGTAAACATGGCAGAGGAGGCAGAGTGGTGGCTCATCTTGATGCTGCGGACACATGGAAGTTTTAGGTGGTCATTCCATGTGCCCAGCAAAGTGCAGAAAGTTTTAGGTGGTCATTCCATGTGTCCTAGCTATCCTGATAGTTAATTATTCTAACTAGCAAACACGTCCTACGTTACAACAGAACGTACAACTTATTGCATAGTTATCTGGATGACTTGTGACTTAGAGATTTATGCAACAATCGTGACTCCATACTGTGGTTTCGTGTTAGATTTGGATTGGAAACGTGGTCTCATGTTAGGTTTGGGTTGGAAACATGTGGACGGCAAGAGTGAGATGCATATGGGGAGAGAGGTGCGGTGGGATGGGGGAGAGATTTTCTCCTTTTAATATATAGGTATCCTGTAAATGTTCTATATTGGCACATGCTGGTACCCGTTTGCTTAGTTTTTTTGTCTCTTGTGCATTTTACATTATGGATTGCACTTCTGTTCATGTAAACAGATCTATGAGTATGTCTTGTTACTCGTGTCTGGAATATGTTGCATTCTTCAATGAATGTGAGACCCTAACATTTTTCTCTCACGTATGCTTTTGCTTCCATTTTGGTGAAGTTACAATAGTTCATTACTCTCTTAAACATGAAGCATTCTTAGCTCTGTATACAACCTGACAATATCGCCAATTACATAAGAAAAGATCTATGGATTTTTATCTCTTTGCCATTTACCTTCTGCAGGGATATGCTTTGATTGAATATGAGAGCTTTGATGAAGCCCAGGCTGCAATTAAAGCAATGGATGGAACTGAGCTTGTTACACAGATAATAAATGTTGACTGGGCATTTAGTAGTGGCCCAGTTAAGCGAAGAAATGTTCGCTGGAGGTCTGTCTTTGTTGATATTATCAAACTGCATTCCGCCTTTCATTTTCATTGGATGGTTTGGGATCAAATCTACAAATTCTTAAAAAGAGAGATGGTGGTGGGTGGGGGGGGGGGGGGGGGGGGGTTCTTATTTATTTAGGTCTCATTTGGCAGGGCTTCTAGTGCGGCTTTGGCTCCAAATGGTCATCAAGAAATGGCTCTGGAGAAGAAGCCGAGCCAGGGCTATTTTTCTACGGAAGAGACAGAGCTGTGAAAACGTGGCCTCTCACAAACTAAGCACAAATTATAACAAAACTGCCACTAGAGTCATTTTTGCCAAACAGTTTTCAAAACAGTTTAGCTCCACTAGAGAAGCTGCCCTGCAAAAGTCAAAGTCCTTTTCATAGGAGCCAGAGCCTTGCCAATCTGGCCCATAGTTATCTCTTTCTAGATCATGTGCTCTCTATCATTTGTTAATCCGTAGCCACATCAAGGGGAAATTTATGTGTTTGAAGCTGTTATCGACTAGGTTTTCAGTCAAAAGTTAACAAAGGATCTGTTTAACCAAAATTTATTAATCACATAATATAATGAAACAGCTAGTAGCAATCTACATGCTTAGTAGGCACAGATGGTTTTCCTTATGCTATTAGTACTTTGTGGACGTGCTGTTACTGGTATTTATATATTTGTATCTGTACGTATTTTTGTATATTCATGGTAATCATGTCTGTTCTTCCTATCGTCTGATGTTTTGTTGGTCGTAGCTACAGTTAACATTCTTATCGTACCTTTTGCAGATCAAGGAGCCCTGTCAGGAGAAGATACTGAGCTTGTTTTCTTCACCTAATCACAGGGAGTGCTTATGTGATGAATAATTGTTGGTTTTCCAGGCTTTGCTTCTCAACTACGTGAGTAAAGTTTGATGCACGATGGTCTGCTTTTGGTTTTCAACTTTGTGCAGTATGACTGTTGTATGCCATTTCCTACTATTTTGGTGTATGTGAGCGTGTGTGTTCAAACATACCATATTGCCATGAGCACTATTAGTCTCTGGTTGTAATTGTGATACACTGGAATGGATGCCTCGACTTTTTTGTTAGGGCCACGTTAACGTGCGACCATCTCGCTTTAGGAGAGAGCGCGACCCCAACATGCCACCACGCCACTCCACTCCTCTGCCAGGCGGCCAGAGCCCCAGACCAATTCCTTTTTCAGCAGGTGTGACATAAGCTGATACCAAAAAAAAAAAAAACACTACATTTTCTTTGAACGGCTATAATTTTTTAATGATATATCTGTTTTCAATTTCGTCTATATTGGTGTGTTTCATGTAACGAGACGAACAAAACTATACTCTATTTGTCTATATTTTGAAAAATTTTATTTCAGTAGTAATTTATGTGTAAAAGTTTGCTAGATTTATAAAATGAGTTGTTACCATGTAATATTAAACTTGCTACTCCAAAAATATAATAAAGTTTTTACATGGTATGCACAAGCTTAGGGGCAAAAATTCAAAAGAAATTGCTATCACCTAAAATTAAAGTTGCTCCTCTAAAAATATAAGTTATTATATAGTATCCATAAACCGGGGGCAAGGGGCAAAAACTATCGAAAGAAGTTATTACAATGTAATACTATAATACTACAACTTTGGGTTGGTTGGGAAGGGGGGGGGGCAAATTATTTAAAAATAGAAGCTATTGCACAAGTTAGGGGGTGGGCAAAATTCTTTTGTGGCGATTTATGATAGCAATGACTATCTTTCTGTAAAACTTATATATTGTAGGTGAGGCAACTAATATGCATGATTTAGAAAGGCATTCATACCTAAAAGGGTGACTGAAAATGAAACTAAAAAAAACTTGACTGAAAACTAAAATAAAAAAACACTAGAAAAAACTTAAAACCTGAAAATAGAAACTGAAATCACAACACTCAAAATAAAAACTGGAACAGAAATAAAAAAGGAAATTAAAAACTAAAATTACATAATGAACAACATGGAAAAGTGTTTTGTTGAGGTTATAACCCCGGGTATCTCAAGGCATCGATTAGGTAGCAGGCCCCGTGGCCCGCAACGCATCAGCAAGGAGAGGCCCAAGTGATCGAGGCCTAGCAAAAGACGAGCACCACAGGTCAGGAACTAAGGCTGGGGTCGGCTGTGACCCAATCTCCAGCCCTAGCCGCACAACGTTCGCAAAGCATACGACCTCTCCCCATTACGACCCTCAGAAGGGATGGGGAGAGGTCGCGTCCGGCCAAGCGCTCCTGCTCTGACAAAAGCGAGCACGCTACACTGACCCCGCAAGGACCGAGGGCACAACAATCACCTCAGCTTGGTCAGACACCAACCCTGTGCCACGCCACACGGACAAGATAACACCACTTCAAAGTAGTGATAACGGGTACGAAGACCACCGACCAGATACAGCCCGATGATATGGATATACGGTCCCACCCATTGCGGGATGGGATCCACGATGAAGGCCACAACATCGAAGCCATCTAGACTAGCAGCGAGCCCCGACCTCGACAACTAGGATCATGATCCTTAGTTCCTCAAGACAAGACGGTCATCAGCGACCCGAGGCGGCCACCAACTCCCATACGATGCCTCAGGAGACAAGACGATGATGACGAAGACCACAATAGAGACCGTGCCGCATAGGACGGCTGGCGAGCCATCACCATGTCTATAGTGTCGCCATGACCAGCATATTAATACTATGTCACGCCCTGTCTGGCTACAAGACCATGACAATAGACACGACCGGACGAGCACTAGAAAACGGCGTAGCTTGCAAGCCAAGTTAGCTAGGACCTTCCTCAGGCTCACAACCCTTCGGTCGGGAGAGCCTTCTCTTTGTATGAGCCCTGGCCCCGAACTCTATATAAGGGCTACCAGGGCAAGATGGTTCACATCCTCTACCATTCCATTCATTGACCATTGTAGTAGGGCTGCTGGAGCTTCTCTTCAGGCAACCCTTCACCTAGCATAGTTCCTTCCATCTCTTCCACCTTTCTTGCACCCCCATTATAAGAACTTCAGAGCATTCAAGCGAGGAACACGCACTCGATCATCTATGAGACTGGACATAGGGCTCTGGCATGAACTAATATAAATCCTTGTGTTTATTGGATGCTACCATCGTCTTCCTAGAGTAGCGTGGCAATCGTATAAGTTCACTAGTCTGGTTTACAAAACACCGACAGTTGGCGCGCTAGGTAGGGGACAGTCACGCACTCTCGATCCTTGAGAAGAAAGCGATGGCTCCCTGCACATATGCTGGACTTGCTCTTGGTGCGGCCTCGGTGGCCACATCCGCTTCGAAAGCCTCGAGTTCGCCGACATCAACGGGCTAGCTCCCATAGATGGTCTTCTTCTCGGCCAAGCCTTGCGCTTCGGGGACTTGGACTTCATGGCCAACCGCCTAGGTCGGCTATGACTAAGTGAAGAGAATGCGCCTCCGCTGCCCATCTCGACGCCTGATCATGAACCAGCCCGAGCTAGTCCCACAATCGTCGACTCTGATGCGCTAGCATGCCGAGTTGATGCCTATCTCGGGGCGAACCTTGAGCCAGAGTTGAGCCCACGCGTGTTTAATGTGTTGGCAAACGCTTTTGCCCAACTCTCTAGAGGCGGGCACCTACCACCAGAGGCTGAATTCTAGAACCCTAGCACTCCACTGCCATCTAAAATGAGGGACATGATCATGCTCTTCGAGCAAGAGCTGGCTAGGCGCAGTGGCCAAACAATGATGCCAGATTCCCCTAGGCTCATGGGGATGATGGACCGGCACCTAGAGTCCCTCTACGACCTCTTGTTAGTGACCCCTGAGAGCACAGACATTTCGAGTCTGATTCCAAGGGGAGCTACCCTCTGCTGAGGGAGTGCAACATGTTGCACCCTTTGGAGGATGGGGCAGCGCCGATAGAGGACGACGCCTATCCAATTCCCTACACCCCTGAGGAATAGGCTGAGTATGACCAGGAGTGCCTAGAATGAGCTAGGGCATGGGAAGCTGATAAGGCCAACACACGTCATAACAACAGATGCTCTAGCCTGCAACACCTCGACGCTGAGGGCGTGCGAGCATGAGCACGCCGTGTGTACAATAAAATCCAATAGGGAAAGAGGGAAATGCCAGTCTTCCCTCGAGCTAGCTAGAATGTCACGGCAGCCGCCATGATCATGCGAACGACCCCTGAGCCCTAGACTGATGAGGGAAAGTGCGTCCATCAGGAACTATGAGACTTGCTGGAAATCACAGCAATATAGCAGGCTCAAAGTTCTACAGGGAGGCAACATCCCAAGGCTAGTTTCATACACATCTCCTTGACACGTGGTGCCCCCGAAGGACACCACACACCAAGCATGCTCCGACCAGACAACGACAGTGCGACACATAGGTGGGAACCCTCCCTAGCGTGCTGCCGCTACGTTGGACCCCACAATGCCTATCTAACTCAAGGTGTTAGGTGCCCTGGGCTAGACTAGGCGCTCGAAGATCAATTACATTATGGTGACAGGTGACCCAGACAACCTGATGGCC
>NC_089584.1:62196752-62212522 GCF_019320115.1 Miscanthus floridulus
TAGATAAATATTAGGAATCAATATAATGGCGGTTTTAACAATTTTTGAGTGCTTTTCATGTATTTTGGAATGTGCTTTCGATGAGGGTGCACAATGTAATGGCTTTCTTTGTATAGTGAACACCCTAGGAAGAAATGAACAAACTGCTATAAACATTGAACAAACACTGAATAAACAAGCGCACTGCCAATTACAGATTGAGATACAATCAACATTATTGACATCCAGATACATACCACAATTAACTAAGTTCAAACCATCACCTAACTCATCTTGTTGCCTTTCCGCTTCTGCACCCTTTTTTGCATGTCTGGCCCGTGGCAAAATGAGGGGGTGGACTATCCTTTGGTTGTTGATTTTGCATGTCCAAGATAAAAGGCTGGCCAGACACCTAATATATGGTCTGGCCTCGTCTAATACAACATGGCCGGACTATGCTTTGGTGGCATAAAAGACTAGGCACCTATTCCAAGGTCTTGGTTAGTTTTGTAGCGCAAGGCATGGCCTCATGCATAATAAGAAGAGAGCAATGCTACTAGAAAGATAACATGCAACAAGGGTACCAATAGGCACAATCAAAATCCAATGCCTACAAGGTAAACCTGGCTGGGTTGAAACCAACAAATCCCTCTGCCATTGTTGCACTCGAGGATCACTTCACCCGCTCTCACCATGGGGCGACTGGAGCAAATCCAGCAATGGCGAGCTCAACCATGATGGTGCCACCGACAACGGCAAGGTGGACCGCACTAGGAGCGGAGGTGGCAAGCGAACTACCAATGCTGGTGGTGTCAACATCGTCATTGTGGGTGATGGGGAGAGACCAATGCCATCCTAGGGGACAGCATGTGGGAACCACGACGGTGCCGACGATGATGGTGAGGTGGACTGCACCGGGAGCGACGGTGGCGAGCGAACCACTGGTGTCGATGGCATCAACGTCGTTGTTGTGGGTGACAGGGAGACCAATGCTAGCCTAGGAGACGGCATGCGGGACCATGACGGGGCCAACGATGATGGAGAGGTGGACCACACCGGGAGTGGTAGTGGGGAGCGAACCAACAGTGCCAGTGGCATCAATGTTGTTGTCATGGGTGACTGGGAGACAAATGGTAGCCTAGGAGACGGCGTGCGGGAGTGCGACACGTACTAGTAGTCAAGAATGGTACAAATAGGCATCGAAGCAGGGTGCACTAACGCATTGTAGGAAGCATGGACTAGAGCGCGGCCATGGTTCCTTAAGGAGGACCTAGAGCGCTTCATGGGGACGGCCTTCATGGGAACCGATGGTGAGGCAGAGGTGAGGACTTTGTGAGGCAGTGCGAGGCGAGGGCTTTTGCACAATGCAAGGGGGAGTGAAACAATGAGAGTGAGGCTAGGCTTGGTACACACAGGGATGCTAGGGCTAGAACAAGCTTCTGACCTAACCGCACAATGTTCATCATTACTACTACTGTCTGAATAGTGAATATTTTATATGGTCAGATCTTCTATCATCCAGTGAAGTATATACTATAGTCCATTCCAAGCAGTCACAGGCTCACATCAACTGAGGGGTAGTAGCTAGCTAGAGATGGCTATGAGTACATGCTTTCATAGGTTGTGATCATCTGCATAGCCTTGGCTATATTTGAAGCTGCCACTATAGGAATCCAACTACCTTACTACTTCCTGCATGCAACCATAGACAGTGTAGCTCCTATTTGTAGCACAGCTGATCAGGCAAAAGTTCTACTCATAGCTGAGTACAAGAGTTACATGTCTGTCCCATTCAAATTTGTGTTGCTCAGACTATCAGGCGAACATACGGTTTACAAGAAACAGGTAAACGTCATTTTGTCTAATATCATAGAGGGACATGGTTAGGAGAAAAGTTGTGAGTGAGAAGGTTGGTAAAATGCAAATAGGTGAGGGAAGAGGGGAGCCAAAAGGTAGGCGATTGATGCAATTCTATCAAATGAGGGAAGGGGGACGCTCCTTTCATATAGACCTTACACGGCCGACGAGAGTGAAGCAAATGCGGTAGGAAAGCTAGATAGAATAAGTAAATCGAGAGAAAGAGCTTTTGACCACCATGACACACTTGACACCCAAATGCCTAGTGCAGTTGTGATAGGTCTTTTCTATACTTATTTCACTCTAATCCAAGCAGTCACAACAGTCGAGGGGCAGACTGATTGCTACTCCGTATGACACTTTATTCTGTCCCATGAGATCAAATACTCAGCGGGCCAACTTTGTTGCATTCATAGTAAAAGTCAATAGCTATGGCTCCTTTGTTCTACATTAGATCGAGGTGATACATGTTGAGATGAACTCCTCGCTGCATGGTTCTTTCAAGGTCAACAAATTTTATCGAAGGCACGAGTTGGCTTCAATAGAGATCAAAGGCACTCATGAATGTTTAGCATATTATAGATTAGATCAAAGACAACTAGAAAGAAATCTACAGCTATGTGTGCAAGCTACTTGTGAGCACATACTAGCTAGTGTGACCATTGCTCGCATATTCTAGTTAAATGAAGATAAACAACATGAACAGCGGTATGGTGATGATCCACCTTTGAAGGGGAATTGGTGGTGGGTCAGAGACCACGCCAATGAGAGGTCCATCTATCGGAGGAGGATTGTCGGTGTGGAAGGCATCCAGGGTCTCCCCATCACCATGATCTTGTGTGAACACTCCAATAGCTGTCATCATCAGATCATCTACCTCCTCCATGTGGATGGGAGCGCTCGACTCGATTGTAGGGTCTGTCATTCCCTAGAACTCCCACTAGGGGTGGCCCTGATCTTCATGGGGGGGACCCGATGGCTGAAGAAGGTATGGATTACCCTCAGCGTTGTTAGTCCCTGGTCCCTTCAGATCCTCGATCACATCTAGTAGTATGTGCAAATGTTGTGGTTCCAACAAGGTTGGCGTCCTTGACCATGATTCCGCTATGTCAGGACGCAGCTGGTCATGAGAAAAAGTCAGCAGCGATGGCTGCTCATTGTTAGTGACATAGGGCCACCTATGCTCCTAATATAGGTCTGTGGCATAGTGGCGGTCAAGCCTCGGGTAGCGCTCCTCCAATCTAGGATGAACTTCAATTGAGGCGCTCCCATTGGACAATGACGGTGCCAAGAGGACACCGATGGAACCACCTAGAAAAGAAGCTACCCCAAATCATAATGGGTAGGTATTCCTAGGAAGTCCTCACACAGCATGATAAAGACCCAGAGGTGGAGGATCGCCTCTAGGGTTAAGTCATAGTAGTAGAGCAACCACCTCAGTAATGGGTGCACCGGTAGCCCGAACCCAAGAAGGTGGATAGGGACGAAAGAGATGACCTCATTTTCCTTCGGCCTCGGCTCCACTTTATTTCTCACTAGGACTCTCTACCTGAGCTCTTTGGCAGCCTTTGAGATCACCCTCCTCTCTAGAAACTAGTCAAACTTAGCCTGGTCAATAGACGACCTCGTCCACTCCACCATGGTCCTAGCAGGAGGTGTCAGTGGCGCAGTAGGGTGGAAGGCAAAAGCTTTGGGATGGAATTAGGAGCTTTGGAGAGAGAAGGAAGTAGGTATAGTTTGGGGGCCATCGACCACCCCACAACCAAGACGTTTGCATGGGTGGGCGGTGGGGCTTTGCCCCGTCCTATCAATGCGATGGGCCGGGAGGTGACATCCCCTGCTGTAATAGGCTACTGATGCCACCCACTCACGCACGCCTATGTGGGAATGCAGGAGCTTGTCGTCTGGGTAGTCAAGATTTTAGACAATCAGGCCTTGTTTGGTCCTATGAAGTAGATAGTGTAGTCTAATCCAAGCAGTCATGATAGTCAAGGGGCAAATTGAGAACTTGCTTTAATTTCTCTTGGTTTGTTGAGGCATGCATCAGATTATAAAATCTGAATTCTGAATAAAATTATCTTTCATCCATGGTTCTTGCAAGTTCAACAAATCTTATCAAATACACAAAAATAAGACGAGTTGGGTTAAACACAGATCAAATGCACTCATGACTACTGCTACTACTGATACAAATGTTGTCACTGAGTACACTCCATAGGCAATAGTTTTACTCATAGCTCCATATTGTATAGTGTCCGACAAGATGAAATGTGCTGCATTCGGATTTTTTTGTGAGTGCAGGAAAATATGAACAACTATCTGGCTACTCTGTTTCGGTGACTCATTTCATGACATGTATTTCTTAGAAGGTGTGTTCCTCAGAGATCATGGAGATGTGGCCTCGCCTTACTCCCGCTATCGCTCGATATCTGCTGGAATTCGATTGGTCGTGCACATTGCCTGATATAAAAATAGAGGAAAAATAGGGGAGTCAATATAGTTGCCTTGTAATTTTGTGCACGCACCTTTCCTGCTCGTCTCCTCCTCCCTAGCACCTCGTTCTTCAAGCTTGAACCATGCAGCATAGAAGCATCCAAGGGAGGAGATGATGGGTGACCAGCCGAGGAGAGGGTGTTCGGGGGCCCTCCACGCTCTGGTGGAAGCCAGGTGAGCATGGACCTCACCCTTGATCTTTTTGGGAAGATTTTGAAGTTCTTTCTTAGTGCAGTGCCATCTCCATGGCTCAATTGGTGCCATGGCCTCTCATTAGCGGTGATGGACCCTCGTCATCCTAGTGGCCGGTGGCCCAGTCCTCACAATCGGCGGGCTCCTCCTGTTCTAGCTCATCAAACGACAAGCAAGGGGGGACATTTGTACTATGGTGTGCGACCTAGACATGACCAGGTAAGCTCTCCATGTGGTAAGCTAGGAGGCAGAGTGGCTGCTGTCATGCCTCTCCATTGTGGAGACGACACTCACTGTAGCTGATAGGGAGACAGCCACGGCTGAAGCCGCAGCAGGTTAAGCATAGGCGTAGCTTATTAATTGGTATGGTTTTCTCATTCTCACTCTTTCAGCCATAATGGAGCAGCTGAACACCATGTCCATGCTACCAAAGAGGCTAGACTTCCTTGAGTGCGTCTGTGCTCTACCGACGTGTATCTAGGAGGTAGTGATGCATGGCCTTCGCCATGGGGCTGCGTCAGCCCTAGCCGATGCCCAACTATGTTTAGATGTGGACTTGCATGTGGTGGAGCTAGGGTTCCTGCTGGAGTTGTCTGTCCATGAAATCAGATTGTTTTTAAGTTTTTGAGTTTCTTTTGTCCATTTCCTAGGATTCCATTTTGCAGTGTTGGTGGGCCTCGAATAGACGGGGAGATCTACCCACGCAAAACTTAACTTTTGGTGAACATTTTCCAGCCGCACCAAAAATTAGATTCTCCCTTTTGCCCTCCGCACGGAAATTAGATTTACAATGCCACCAATTTCAGACAAGGGCATTTGTGGTTCTATGATGGACACATAAAGGCACAAAGAGTCACCATCTCCGCCTCCATCTCCATTATCTAGCCGCCATAATCTCTCCTCTCGCTCTAAATCCAAGCCCCATGGCCTTCCTCTCTACTCTCTAGCCACCCCTCTGCCACCCCGCTCCAAACCCTAGGTGCCATCAGCATAGTAGCTCGACTCATCAATATCCACTCTCCAGTAACACCCTCTTTCAGACCTTTCTGAACCCTAGCCGGTGCTAGATCCCCTTCGATTCATCCACAATAGGTTAGCCTAGCCAGAGCTAGATCTGGTACCCCTACCTCGACTCCTGTTGATGACTATATAGGCCAGATCTGGATCCCCTACCTCGGCACCTGTCATGATGATCAGATATGAACCCTAGCCAAAGCCAGATCTGGTAACCCTTCATCAACACCAGCTACACCAGTTTTGTGACCATGATGACAAAACTGCGATGCCTATGACGAAGCATAGTTAGGGTCGTGAAGGAAGTGGTACCCAAATTCCTTTTATGATAGTGTGCTATATTATAGTGGTTGAACTTGGGATATTGTTGATGGTAGTTAACAAGCATCATAAACCATCAATATAACTTGAATAAATGCATGAATATTATCATCAACATAGGTTTAGGGGTTTAAACTAACAAATTACACAAGTTTTGGTGAATCTGTGTTTCCAGCAGGGTTTATCTAGAAAATCATCAAGGTGGACCCAAATGTCAGAATTAATCGCGCTTATCCACGACGAAATCAACTCCAAAAGACTTTAGAAGACACCAGGAGGCAAACCACCAAAGCAGAGATGCCTGGTGGAGCTGGCCGGCCATGTGGGCCCACATGTCATCCTCCCCTTTCTATGTTAGTTCTCCACCGCCTTAGGGATTGCATCTACACCATTGCTTTAAGTTAGTTTGATCCAAGGGCTCAAGATTGATGGTTCCCCCTATATATACCAGCCCCTGCCATCCCCTAATCATCATTGATCAAGTCATATCATCATTGAAAAACCCTAATCAGAAGAGAAGAATCTCATAGCTCCGCAAATATTCTAGGGCATAGCTAGCTAGATTAGATCTAGAGGGAGGCAAGCTTCACTTGGATTCTTGATCTTGTCAAGAACATGGCTTGGTATAGCCTCTTATATTGTATTTTGTATCTTTCATTATTCATATGTTTGCTACAATTGATTCAACATTGTT
Source organism: Miscanthus floridulus (assembly GCF_019320115.1). Taxonomy (NCBI): domain Eukaryota; kingdom Viridiplantae; phylum Streptophyta; class Magnoliopsida; order Poales; family Poaceae; genus Miscanthus; species Miscanthus floridulus. The sequence continues at coordinate 62,203,303 of NC_089584.1, forward strand.
CTTGATATTATTCATGTTCCTAGTTATCATGCTCATCGTCTACTTTGATTATATGCTTATTATAGCTAGATTGTCTTTATGTTCAAGCATAAGTTCATATAGCGCTCTCTCTAAAGTACACAGGGTGAGTGGTCGACATTGTGTAAGCGTGGTGCTTATATGTTGTTCACCTATGGATGCACCCTATATTCCGGGCCATGTGGTAGATCGCGAGTGTGACACTCTCATTGAGTCCCTTGTAGTCTACTCCCCGAATATAGGTCAAGTTGGAGCTAGTTAAGAAGGAAGTCAAGCTCTGTTCTTGATCTTCCTTAGTAATATCCCTTATGTATAGATATGAAGTTTATCTTAGCCATGATTACTAAGTATAATTGCACTAATCATAGTATGCTTTGACTTGTAATTAAGAATGACTTAGGAATTATTTCTCTATTGTATCTACTTAGTCATGCTAATGCCATAGAAAGGAGCACTCTGAGTGTTCAACTATTATTTATCAATGATCATTTACCTTATATTTATCATATACTTTATGACTTACCCCTGTTATGAGTAGAAGCTTGGTTATAGTTTATCTCTCCATCATATGTATAAGTTATCAATATATTCCTTTGCCCGTCCTTCCCTAAGGTAAAAATATAAATAACAATACCTAGAATACTCCTGGGTGAAATGCTACAATGGTAAATTATATGTGCACCTACAGATCCCTTCATATACATATTTGTATTCTTTCTAGTCACAATAAATTACCAACATACTTCTTAGTCTCATTCAAGAAGTGGCACTAGGTAGTACCAACAAGCATTTTTGGCATCATAGCTAGGGATGATAGCTTAGCAAAAGTGATGTTAAGAGCATTTCTGGCATCATAGCTAGGGATGACAACTTAGCAAAAGTGATGTTAAGAAATGTCAACAACATTAGGTGGCTACTTAAACAAGTGACATGTTAATAAATACCAACGTATATGTAGATAGCGATAGGGTTACATATTTCGTATAGTGAGTGTAGATGACATGTGCTTTATTGGATTAATGACTTCCATATAAGCTATAGTTACTAGTTAGGCGCTTATTTGCAAACTCTTGCGCTGTTATGTTGATATTCGGTAGAACCTTTAGTTAATAAATACCTTTGTAATCTAGAAGAATAGCCACTAAATGCTTTTAAACAAGAGCAAGAGGACCAGGGGATGTAGTTGAGGGATCATAGGAACAAATCCCAAAGAATCATAGGAAGATGGAAGAACTAGGGGATGTAGTTGAGGGATTTAGTGATACAGAAGAAACATATTCAGATTTACAAGATGAGCCAGTGGCCCTTGCAGTTGAGGTGCTTGTTCTATCTTGTATTGAGTTCGGGCGGGAGGGGCTGGGAGGTGCAGATAGCAATGCAATGCTTTATTGTCTAGATAGCAATGTAATTTGTACATGCTTGCTGCTTAAATTTGTTTTTCCAATTTCAGCGTCTAGTTTGAAGAAACCGTAGAGGAGGCTCCGCCAGTAGGACAAAAGGCAGTGCTGATATCAATCCTAGAGGAAGGCAGTCCAAGAGAGTGAAGTCGACACGACCAAGAGAGTTGACTCATGGATCTAAGAAGAACAAGCAAAACCGTGCAAAAGTGAAGTACCACTAGTCTACAAGATCTCACTCCTATGTTGTACATCTACAATCATTTGTAAGTGATGATTGTGTTTTATTGTTACTCTAGCCTTTATATAAATAGAAACTCATGTGCACGGTTAATAGAAGCAATAATGGCAGGAGCCAATTTGGCATCATCATTTAATTTTGAAGTTGCAATTTTGCATGAATTAATATAGTACCTATGCATTGTGCTTCTATAATCCATATCTATAACCTAATGTTTACTGCTTGAATTTCATAGTATGTAATCCATATCAGTACCTATCCATTATGCTTATGTAATCCATATCAATATGAACCCTGCGTTACTTGTTTTGAACTAATCTCTTGGGTTTTCAATTAAAGCCCTCTTCCACTATCTGTAACCTAATGTTTAATGCTTGAATTTCACTAGAACCTATGGAAACTATGCGAGCACAAGCTGTTGCTGATGGGCATGAACCAATGACTAGTGTTGATGTTGTTCCCAAGGTCCTTTGCCTCTCCTAGAGCCAGGTCCACTCCCAAGTCAGTGACCACACCCTTTTTTTGAAGAATGCTGGTATCCCAACAAGCTTTGCCAAAACAAAGACATCAGTGGAGAGAATGCTTCGGGAACAACTTGTTGCTAAACAGGAAAGTTCCGCTAACCTCATCGAATAAGTGGATGAACTGAAGAGGAAGATAAAAAAGACTGAAATGGAGTTTAAGGAGTTCGAGATACAACAACAGGAGAAGTACAATAAGCTACATGAGGATATCATGCGCATTAGGTCTTCTTCTGGTAACTCTCAGTCGTCAACTCTGTTGGCTCGATGCAGAGAACATTTGTGGTTTGATGTGTGTACTCGTGTGCTGGTTTGATGTGGTGAAACTGTCAGTGGGTTGCTGCTGATGTGTAAATAGTAATTTGTTATGTTTGTTTGTCATGCTGAATAATTATGTAGAAGTTCATCGAATAATTATGTAGTCAATCTGTGCAGTAGTGACGATCTTGAATTACTTTTATGATGAATTATTTGTTGAGCACATGGTAGAACCTAGGCAGGCCATGTGATCAAATAAAAATGCGACACGTGGATGAACCAGTGCATGACATGTGAAATAGATATGGCACAACACGTGGGATAATAAAAGTCCAACATGTGGAAGGAAGTCATCAAGCCACATGGCCGAATAAAAAACAAAATGTGGATGGTCAGCACCGTGACATGTGGTCGAATAAGAAATGGCCATATCGACCAATAAAAATAAGCCACATGGTCCAATGAGGAATTAACACGTGATGCATTGACAACTTGACACGTATGCCAATAGAAAACTGACATGAGGAACAACAGGGACCCGACACGTGGTCCATTAAGAACCAGAAACATGCAAGAACCGGAGATGGTCACATTGTCCAATAACAAGGTGACACATGATCTAAACCATCTCCAATGGAACCGGCTATAGCATATACATGTGGAAAGCATCTCCAATAGAAGCAATTGCCAGCGTGGCTGGCCCCTGCCATGCATGCCAAAACAATTCTATGATGGTGAATTTTTCGTCATAGATCAAGCCACTTCTATGACGAATTTCTACATTTATCACAGAAGTTCAAGTATGACGTGACTTCTATGACGTTTTACACCGGCTTCTAGGAGACGGAGGTGTACATCCATGATGGGAGTCAGATGCCCTACATCCACCATGCTATCACTGCACAGCTCACATGTGTAGCTGCCATCCGGGATGCTGCTCGACAAGCGTTGGTGGTCAATCGTGACTACCACTTTGACGACATCAAATGGGAGGAGGATCGTTATCTTCACCGCTGTCGGAGCGGCTAGTCCACCTACAACATCGCCACACCACTTGGTAGGAGGACCATAGGCTTAGGCCTACCTTCGTGAGCTTGGCCTAGACTAACACTGACTTGGATCAAACCTTGGATGAGCTAGATGTCATGGGGAAGGCATACCTGCAGCCTGCCCTTGAGAATGCTACGTTGAAGCAACAACATGGTGCTCCTAATGTGGAGGTGCTAGGTATTCCTGCTGAATCACACCCAAGGAACAGAGGAGCCTATGGAGACCCCAACACCAGCACCAACATCGACCCATAGGAGGATTTCCCACAAATATGTAATAAACACGCATAGATGTGTGAGATTTTGTTTAGTTTCTTTTCTTTTCAATGGTTGAACAATTGTCATTTAAATGGTTGGATGATTATCATGATGGATAATGTTTGATTTGGATTCTTGTCATGATTGTGGTGATTTGTGGGCATGTCCACAGTCAATTACTTTAAGACTAAGGCTTAAGGATGATATGAATAAATAGTTGGGTTTCTTTTTATCCTGCTGTCCGTTCTGTATCATTCTGAGCAGTCCACCTTTATCAGCTCATATCTCATGTCCTGGATATTCAATGGTCATGAAATTTTTTTGGAGATAAGTAGACTTCTGTATCTTTTTTTGGGTCTAGAATCACTTAAATACCTATTATTAATTGTGAGATACAGCTATTGTAAGTTGATGTTTCTGTGCTGTCAGAAATCTAGAACAGTACTGGTTGTCACCTGTTTTTGCCTGATTAAACTTCAGAATCTGGAAATGTGTTCTAAACAAAAGTTGTAGATAATTTCATAAGCTTTCCAGAAAGGTAAAATTTGCATACAGATGATAAACAGGGAGTAAGATATGACAATTTTTTTCCACTGTTGTTTGTCCCACTCGCCGGAAAAGTTCAGAACATTTATCTTCTTGTATACCCTATATTCACCATCTATAGATACATATGAGAGTAGATATCACAAGAGACCAAAGACAAGATATATATATATATATATATCTTGTCTTTGGTCTTGTGATATCTACTCTCATTAGGCCATTATCTCTTAAAAGTTACATATTTTGGACATATGAGACTTATATAATGTATCTATAGATGGTGAACACAAGGAGGAACAACCAAGGGGGCGAGGACTTGCTGCCGCCACCCCCTGTTACCCTAGAGCAATTGATGATGATGCAAATCCAGTTTTTGCAACAGATGACTCAGAATATGCAGAACCATGGGAATGGAAATGCACCCCCTCAAGTTAGAGATAAGAGAAGAGAGTTTCTGAAGGGTCACCCACCTGTTTTCAAACATTCTACTGACCCACTCTAAGCTAATGATTGGCTGCGTGCAATTGAGAGGTAACTTGAGATTGCACAATGTGATGACAGAGAAAAGGTTTTGTATGCTTCTGGGCAGCTGCAGGGGGCTATACTTGACTGGTGGGACTCTTTCCGTTTTGGCCGTAATGAAGCTAATCTCATCATTTGGCAAGAGTATCGCAGTGCCTTCCGCTCTCATCATGTGCCTGCTAGATTAATGAAACTCAAGAAGAATGAATTCTTGGCTCTCAAGCAGGGGAGCATGTCTATTGCTGAATATCGTGATAAGTTCATACAATTATCATGGTACGCACCTACTGAAGTGGAGGATGATGACAAGAGGCAGGAACTGTTCATGGAAGGTTTGAATGATGGCCTCCAGTACCAATTGTTATCTCATACCTTTGCTAGTTTTTAGCAACTAGTGGATAAAGCCTTGGTCATTGAGAAGAAGCATCGTGAGATGCAGGACAAGAAAAGGAAGTTCTAGGGATAGCACTCCAGGAGCAACTCTCGCTTCTGTACCAATTCTCAACAAACTTTTCCACAACAACGCTATCAGGGTCAGTCTAGTCTGATCAACCGCAACCAGCAACCATAGCGTACACAGCAGTAGCAGCAACAGTATAAGGCACCAATCCAGCACCAGCAGCAAACAAACAATGCTCCTATGAAGAGCAATGGCCCCAATGCTCCACAAAAGAATGGTGCACCAAAGGCACCAAATGCAGTCAATAGATGCTTCAACAATGGAGAACCAGGACATTACTCCAACAAATGTCCTAAAAAGATGGCTAATATGCAGCAGAATTATGTCTGTGGAAAGGTTAATCACGTGACTTTAGAGACAACTCAGGAGGCACCTAATGTGGTGATCGGTACGTTTCCGGTCAACTCAAACTCAACTGCAGTTCTTTTTCAATTCTAGTGTTTTGCATTCCTTCATAGCATATACTTTCATAAAGAAGCATGGTATTCCCATTTGTGTTATGAAGAAACCCATGTTAGTAAACTCACCTGGAGGGAAAATGAAAGAAAATTGGATATGCTTAGCTGCTAGTCTCATCATAAGGGTGGTAGAATTTAAAGCCAACCTTGTAGTCATAGACTCATGTGGAATCAATGTTATCTTGGGTATGGATTGGTTGAGGTCCTGGAAGGCAGTTATAAAATGTGGAAATAGTTCCATGAATCTAACCACTCCATCTAGAGAGAAAGTTGAGTATGTAGCAACACAGTCAGCCTTAGAAAATCTATCGGGTTAATCAATTGAAGGGCACAACCGTAGTGGATATATGGGTAGTAAATGAGTATCCAGATGTCTTCCCTAATGAGTTACTAGGTATGCAACCTGAACGAGATATTGAGTTTATAATTGAACTTTTACCTAGAATTGCACCCATAGCTAAGAGACCCTATAGAATGAGAGTGAATGAATTAGCGGAACTTAAGAAACAAATAAGGGAACTGCTAGATAAGGGTTATGTCCAACCTAGTTCTTCACCTTGGGGAGCACCAGTGTTGTTTGTAGAGAAGAAAGATGGTACACAAAGAATGTGTATAGATTACAGATCACTTAATGTGGTCACAATTAAGAACAAGTATCCACTACCTAGAATCGATGACCTGTTTGGCCAGTTGAAAGGAACTAGTGTATTTTCCAAGATCGACCACCGATCTGGATACCATCAGTTGAGAATAAGATGTTCTAACATTCCAAAAACCGCTTTTGTGACCCGATATGGATTTTATGACTTCACAGTCATGTCTTTTGGTCTGACAAATGCATCTACTTACTTCATGTATTTGATGAACAAAGTATTCATGGAGTATCTTGATAAGTTTGTCGTTGTGTTTATTGATGATATATTAGTCTACTATAAGAATAAAGAAGAACATGAGGGACATTTGAGGCTAATATTGCAAAAGCTTAGAGAACATCAGCTCTATGCTAAGTTTAGCAAATGTGAGTTCTGGCTAAAAGAAGTATCTTTCCTTGGCCACATAATCTCTAATGGAGGAGTAGCAGTAGATCCCAAGAAGGTTAGAGATGTGTTGAGTTGGAAGCCACCTCAGGATTTAGTGAGATTCAGAGTTTCCTTGGTATGGCTGGGTACTATAGGAGATTCATTGAGGGATTCTCTAAGTTAGCAAAACTTATGACTGCCCAGTTAGAGAAGAATGTCAAATTGGTATGGTCTAAGCAATGCCAGGATAGTTTTGAGGAGTTGAAAAAGCATCTGCCTTTTGCCCCAGTGCTTGTCTTACCTAATCTTACCAAAAGTTTCTCTATCTATTGTGATGCCTCTCGGCAAGGTCTAGGCTGCGTACTTATGCAAGAGGGTAGAGTTGTTGCCTACGCATCCAGACAACTAAGAAAATATGAGTTAAATTATCTGACTCATGATCTAGAGTTAGCAGCTATGGTACATGCTCTCAAGATTTGGAGGCATTACCTGATTGGTCACAAGTGTGAGATTTATACCAATCACAAGACTTTGAAGTATATTCACTCAGTCAGATCTGAATTTTTAGGCAATGTAGGTGGTTAGAGTTGATCAAGGATTATGACTTGGAAATACACTATCATCTAGGAAAAGCTAACATTGTAGCAGATGCTTTGAGTAGGAAGAGTTATGTTAACATGGCCTATGCAACTCAATTACCTAGAGAGTTGTGTGAGGAGTTTGAACACCTAAATTTGGGTATTATGGCTAACACTATGGAGGTAGAGGTAGAACCAACTTTAGATCGAGAGATTCGCAAGGGATAGTTGAATGATGAGAAAATCAAAGATATTCCTGAGCATATAGTGATAGGTAAAGCCCTAGGTTTCCACATGGATGATCAAGGAACAGTATGGTTTGGTAAAAAAATTGTGTGCCAGAAGTGAAGTCTATTAGATAGTCTATTTTGAGGGAAGCTCATGATTCGGCCTATTCTATACACCCGGGGAGTACTAAAATGTATCTTGATCTTAGAGAGAGATATTGGTGGTATGAACTAAAGAGAGACGTAGCTAAATATGTGGCCATATGTGATATGTGTCAAAGAGTAAAGGTAGAGCATCAGAGGCTAGCAAGTCTACTTCAACTTACGAAGATACCCGAGTGGAAATGGGAAGAAGTTGGAATGGATTTCATAGTGGGATTGCCCCATACACAGAGGGGATATGACTCTATCTAGGTAATTGTAGATCGTCTGACAAAAGTAGCACATTTCATTCTTGTCAAGACAACATACTCTGGTGCAAAGTTGGCAGAGCTATACATGAAAAGGATTGTATGTTTACATGGAGTACCGAAGAAGATTGTTTTAGATAGGGGTACATAGTTCACATCTCATTTTTGGCAGAAGTTGCATGAGTCCATGGACACAAAGTTGAACTTTAGCTCAGCTTATCATTCTCAGATAGATGGGTAGACCGAGAGAACAAATCATATTTTAGAGAATATGTTGAGAGCTTGTGCTTTATAGTACGGGACAAATTGGGATAAGAGTTTGCCCTATGCCGAATTCTCTTATAATAATAGCTACTAGAAAAGTCTTAAGATGGCACCATTTGAAGTGTTGTATGGCAAAAAGTGCAGGACACCACTATTTTGGAATCAAACGGGGGAAAGTCAAGTCTTTGGACCAAAAGTCTTGCAACAGGTGGAGAAACAGGTACAAACAATAAGGCAAAATTTGAAGGTCGCACAGTCTCGACAGAAGAGCTATGCGGACATTGTTTATCTCAATGTGTCACCTATGAGAGGAGTTAAGAGGTTTCATACTAAGGGAAATTTTTCACCCAGGTATGTGGGACCCTTCAAGATCATCAATAGGAGAGGAGAAGTTGCTTACTAGCTAGAATTACAAGAACAACTCTCAGGTGTTCATGATGTTTTCCATGTATCATAGTTTAAGAAATGTTTGAGGGTACCCAATGAGCAGTTACCTTTTGACGAACTAGATATCCAGGAGGATCTTTCATACAAAGAATATCCAGTGAGAATTTTGGAAATAGCTAAGAGAATCACAAGGAGCAGGATTATAAGAATGTGTAAGGTTTAGTAGAACAGGCATTCTGTAGATGAGGCAACCTGGGAAAGAGAGGATGATCTAAAATCCGCCTGTCCTAATATTTTCGAATCATTTGAATCTTAGGGACGAGATTCATCTTAAGGGGGGTAGGTTTGTAACACCCTAAAAATTATTATAATTTAGTAATTAAATTTGAGCATTTAACTATTTTTATGCATTTTAAACTAGGTTAAATAATAATTTTTGGCTAATTAAAATTTACTATAAGATTTAGTAACATGATTGCTGCATTCATACCAAGGCATTTTGGTTTTTGTCTGAGTGTAGGGTTAGAGTTGAGTGGCTTTGAATTCAAATCTATTCTGAATTTGGAGCAAGTTTGTAAAAACCAGAAAATGAAAAAGGTTTCTCTTT